>NC_043744.1:2182486-2203490 GCF_004337985.1 Pyricularia pennisetigena
AAAAAAGAAAATGGGGGGGGGAGGGGGGTTTCCCACTGACCAAATACGGCTCCGGAACCTTGGTGTTTACTATGGCAAGCCAGATGCAGGCCGATATGATAACGAGGAACAACCCAGTGCGGTAAATGGAACGTCTCAATAAAATTCGGCGTGGCTGATTGAAGTTATCTTTCATAACATCCGTGATCATAAAAGACGCCGCATATATCACAAGGATATGCACAAGCTTAGAGACAGGCAGCATCGCAAAAAGGCCCATTTCGACGGCTAGGGTACCTAGTTGGAAGGATTGTGGTTGAGTGCTGAAGTGGCCTTTACGTCTCTTTCGACATTTCAACAAAGATCAGGCCAGATTCCTCCCTTGAAAGATTAAATTTGGAAGCAAAAGTTCAATAAGAAAAAGAAACTGATAAATAAAATAAAACGACAGAGAAAGAGATCGTGATATACGTGGTCCCTCCACTCTTCTGGTCAATAGTGTGGCACAGGTTCTTGGTAGTGTTGTCACTTGTTGTTACAATCGTTGCTTGGCGGAGTAGTAGCGGACGGGCCGCGACCCTAACCCTCAAAACCTAACGTCTACGCGTAAAGTGGTTCACCACCAAACACGTCAAACGCGTCTTCAGTAAATTAATTTAGAGATACGCAACTACAGCCGGGCAGGGTATCACTGAACCAACCAGCGCCTCAAGCTTCCCCTCCATGTCCCATTCAGGCCTCACTGGAATATAGAGGGCATATAAACCGGAAATACCCATATGGCCTGAGCGATCGATATCTCATAAACCGGCCACAATGGAGGTTTCTGACGGCGCAAACGATGTCGTCCACCCTGAAGTTCGGGCTCACATCAACAGTCTAGTCTCGGCAGTAAGTTGCTCGATTCCCGGTATTCAGCTATGTCACCTCTCCCTCTCTGTCCCTCTCTCTCTCTCTGTCACATCAGCACTAACACGCTGCTCACGCTTCCCTACAGCTCGGTGGCTTTAGCGCAGACGATGATGGCCGCTACAAGCTTGGAGACGATGCATTGGAAGTACTCCGGGACATGAAAAAATGGATCCGGTTCTACGACGAGAAAACAAATCGCATGGACGTTGCCCGCTGTCTTTCCGAAGCCAACATCGTTGGCGGCGATCTGCTGCACATCCTCGCGACATGGCCCGAGGCCCAATCCGACAGCAAGTTCAAGGCGCGCGTGGCCCTTGCCTGCTACGAGATCATGACCCCTCTCACCTGGCCCATCGAGAAAGACCCGGAGCGGACGACCGTCAACCACTACCGCCACATGCCTGTACTTCAACTTGCGCAGTTGGGTTACAAGCGCGACATTATCAACTTTGACGGGGCTCAGATACTGCACACTGCTATCAGGGTTGCACTGCCATCTATGGCTGTCCCGATAGGGGATCGGACCGCGCGAGACCAGGGGATAATCAAGCTCGTGTTGTACTTCCTGCGCAACATCGCCATGATAGCACCTCCCCCGGGTCTCAAGTATGACGGGGATGAGTCGCAGATTTCTCGATCAGCGACCATCGACGCGTTTTCATACCAGGACATCTTTCTCGCCATCTTGACAATAGCCTCCAACATGGGCGAGGATTTCAGGACCGAGGACGTGATTATCATGGAGATCATTTTCCACCTGGTCAAGCGCGTCGACATACGGAAGCTTTTTCTGGATGGTGAGGCTCTCAGCAAAGCCAAGGGTGAAGATTTGGTTGCCCTGATCAATAAGGAAAAGTCCATGTTGCGAGAGCAGAACAAGCGAGCTCCGACGCGGCACAATCGCTTTGGAACCATGGTCTGGGTGCAAAGAGCAGATGGCAGAATGTCAGCAATATCTGGGCAGGATGCTCTTCGAGACTCTGCAACGCGGGAGCGCAAGATGGACGACAGCAAGACTTTCAGACCGCCCAGGAGATCCAGGAAAGCCGAGATGGAACCCAAAGACCTGGGACCGCCTGTGTCTCTAAACGAGAGGGCCAATAAGCAACTTAGGGGCTTTGTTGAAGAGTTCCTCGATTCGGGCTTTAATCCATTGTTCCAGCACATACGAAAGACCATCGACAGAGAGGCCCCTTACTTGCTCCACCAGCATCGAGCACAGTTCTTCTACCTCACGGCCTGGTTTCTCGAGGCTGAACGTGAGAGGATCAAGACGGCCAAAAAGCAGGGATCAAGCGTCTCGCAAGACGACGTATCCCCCTTTAACCTCGTGGCGGGGGTCTTGAACCAGGAGATGTTTATCACGCTCAGCCGGGCGATGGATCGCGCCTACAACGACAAGGATTGGCAGGAATTGACCACGGTGATGCGTTGCTTCAGCCAGATCTTGCTTACCGTTCAAGATATGGCAGACTCGGGTGATGAGGAGAACGAAGATATTGCCGAAAACATTCTGAATCGTCTCTTCTATGAAGAGGCTACCCATGATGCAATCGCCAACATCGCCAGGAACTTCAAAGACCAAGGTTTTGAATATCTGGATGCTTGCACGGAACTCATCCACACGTATCTCCGCATCCTGGAGTCATACTCAAAACAAAACGTTGACATGCAGGTCCGGTCCCGCAAAAGGACACGTAAGAAAAAGAAGGCCGCCAAAGCTGCTGGCGAAGACGGCGATGCAGCTGGCGACACTAGGATAGACGACGGTGACGACTCGGCCAACGATGAAGCATCTGCGGAGAGGACCAGCAAAGAGCGCAAGTTTGACTTTGGGCGGTTCGCCATGCGTTTTATCCCGCAAGGTGTCGTGGATACATTTGTCCAGTTCACCAAGTACTATCGAGACCTCGACGAATCGCAGCTCAAGCGAGCCCACCGCTACTTCTTCCGTGTTGCATTCAAGCAGGACATGAGCGTCATGCTCTTCCGTGTAGATATCATTCACCTCCTTTACAACATGATCAAGGGACCCGAGGCTCTTGATAAGGGCTCCCCTATGTTCAAAGACTGGGAGGAGCTCGTAAAGCAAATCATTCGCAAATGTGTGCGGAAGATCGAAGAACGGCCGGCGTTGATTATTGAAATGCTTTTCTCCAAGATAAACAGCACAGCACACTACCTGGAGTTTGGCTTCGAGAAGCAAACCATCTCAGGCGCGGCCAACCCTCGGCCTGGCGCTGAGCTCGAGTTCAAGAAGCAAGATCTGAGCCTCGAGCAACAGATAGCCATTGCGGTTGGAGTTTTACTGGACAAGAATCAGGCCGATCATCTTACTTGGGTGAAAAAGGTGCTGAGCAACGCAGAGACAGAGCGCCGTGCGTGGGAGACTGCTCAAAATGCACTTCCCTCTGTGGAGAGCCAAAACGTAGAGGGTGAAGTCGAGAATGACACGTCTGCTGCGCCCTCGATACCCAAAGACAACACGCCTACCAGTACGTCTAACAGTATCGCCCATACACGTCTTGTATTTCTCGCAGTGCTTTGATACTGACCTACTTTTGCTGTAGTCATCCGCCCCGACCATGATGGACGCCGAGGTGCAATGTTCAAGAACCCACATCTCCGACTTCTAATGCGTCTAGTCGGCTTTGAGCGACTGGCACCGAGCGAGGCTGAAACACCCGAGTCGGCCTGGGTAATACCTGCACATTTAAGCGCCGACCAACTTCAAGAGGCAGTCGGTCACATCGCCGCCGCGGAGTTCAATCCACCCGTCTTTGATGATGGTAAATCTGCAGAAGACCAGCTGCGACGCAAGTCGGCCGGCACATCATCAAGGCGGAGGAGGGCCGCTTTTGACGATGACGAGGAAAACGATATTGATAACGAAGATGACGACGGTCTAGAGGAGTTCCTTTTCGAGCCAGGTGGTCCCACGGCCCGCAAATCCGACGTCCGGTCCAAGAAGAAGCTCACGCGGAGGAAGCGATCTCCAGCACAGGAGCTCACCGACGAACAGCTAGACGAGAAGGCCAGGTTGCGGCGGGAGAAGGAGCTTGAGAAACAGAGAAAGATAAAGTCAGCAGCGAGAGTGCATTCTAGTGACGAGGAGAGTGATCAGGAGGCGGACGCGGCCTTCTTTGCGCGCGAGAAGGAGAGGATGGCTGCTCGTAACGCGTTGTATTCGCGACTGGCGCGTAACCCAGGCGAGGTTGCAGCCGAGAAAGCAGCGGGCAAGACAAAAGTGCCCGTCCTGCTCAGCGACGACAGTGGTGATGAGGACAATGTGACATCTGCAGAACGGAGTAAGCGTAGGAAGAGGAAGTCGGAATCGGTTGTTGGGGATGAAGAGGATGGGGATCGTGGCAGCGACGGGGACAGTGAGGACGTTGGGACGCCGGCCCGCGATGCGCCAGAAACTAAACCCTTGCCCAAACGCCGGAAGAAGGCAACGGCGTTTGTGGTCAGCAGCGATGAGGAGGATAGCGGCGACGAGGCCCCTATCAACACAAGGGGCCAGTCGAGTCAGCGTAGCGCGGCAGAGGACGCCATGGAGACGGACGAGACGCCGTTGTCTTCCAGCCCTCACAAGACCAAGACTACGGATGTCGAGATGGCTAATGATGATGATCATGACGAAGAAGATACGCCCGTCAAGGCTCCTACGCAGAGGCGTCCAAGAGCCAAGGCTGGCTTTGTGTTGGATAGCAGTGATGAGGAATAGCGGCATTTAATGCGGGGATCATGGAATTGTTTGGCATTTCAAGGCGCACTGAGGATAGTAATAATATTGTGCATATCACGACATGGTTAATTTGATTGTTTGAGCTGTCTGTCGTCATCTGATTTACTGATCATGTCCAAGCCAGAGCCTTTATTTCTCTTCGGCTCAAGAACTTGAACTGATCAATCAACCAAATCGCAACAGATACTTGCTTGGCAACTTTCTCTTATACACATGGATTTTGACCCAACGCGGACAATTTGAGCCCAACAGGTTATACTTGGTATTCGGATCTGCCGCTCGACTGGCTGCCAAGACGGAAAGGGGTTGGTTGTATGCTTGAACTTGTCAAACATAAACAGCCTGAATACAAACCCGTCAATCACCGGAGCTTTTCAATCCTTACGGATGATATGTTTTCCAACCTTGTCGACGTTGCATATTGCCGGTTTTTTTTTTTTTTTTTTTTTGTTCATGGGAGTATTATTAATAACCCGAGGCTTTCGCATTGCCCACTATACGCTACTTGGCATCATCTTGTTTGTCAATGGCTGAGCTTGTTTATTCGTCGTATATAAGTGCGCGAAAAATTTGATGCCGAACCTTGAAAAGAAAATGTACTGCTCTTGTTAAAAAAAATTTCTTTTGAAGTGCAGTATTTTTGCCGTCAACATTTGTCTGTAGACTTGATCTAGCAGTGATGCAGAGCCCATTTCACCCCATCAAAGATGACGGAAAGACCATAATAGCCGGATGATGATGGATGGTTGGTCTCCGCCATAAATACATATCACGAACCGTTATGACCCATCATCGGGAATAGCCGTGACCTACCAACTCATTTAATTTATAACCGCTGGAGGAATAATGACGCTTTCCGCGTTGGCGCAGATTAATACAGTACGACCCTATTGCCTGGTGGGTGTCACAGCTACGGCTGCATCTCTCCCGGGCCGGCGAGGAATTTATTCAAGGATTTAGCAAGCGGAGCTTGGCTTTGATGGGCTTGGTTTATATGATACAGAGATGCGCTGGATGATAAATAGGAAAAAAAAAAGCTTATCTAGATAATGTACATGGAGATTCCTGTGACATGATCCCATCACTCTTGATTTCTTACTTTGTTTTTCTCCCCTTTGCCACACAGGGTTTCCTCCTTTTTGGCATCAATGTGAGCAGCACAGAGATTGGATCCGAAATTTCAAAGGTTTATCACAATGGGTCAACAACCAAGCTCTCCCGTACCGGGGACCAAATTCAGAGTCATAGGCGCTGGGATGTAAGTCTGGTTGGCCCCTGGACCCAGCCCCATTCGTCTTCTCCCCCAGAGCTCCCTTCATTCTCTCAGCTTCTCCTGTTAATTATGCCAACCCCACCACCATATCTCTTTTATAGGTCTCGCACAGGAACCAAAAGCTTCAACGAAGCGCTGCGGATCCTCCTCGACGGGCCGGTGCACGACTCCGGCATCCAGTCGTGCGCGGGCAGCCGCCGCCAGCGGCACCAGTGGCTGGAGCTGATGGAGCTGGCGGTGGACTGTCGGACCGTGTCGGACCGCAAGCGCATCGAGTGGCTGCTGGCCGACCTGCTCGAGGGCTACACGTCCACCATGGACATACCGGCGAACATGATGTACGAGGAGATCCTGAGCGTCTTCCCCGATGCCGTCGTCATCTGCACCACGCGCGACGCCGTGCCATGGGCCATCAGCATGTGCCGCCTCGCCGACTCGCTCTCCATGTTCTACGTGCCTTGGGTCGCCTACTGGCTCCCCGGCGTCGGCTACTTCTCGAGATGGATGGACCTGCAGAAGCGGCTCATGGCCCTGCGGCTGGGCTACGACGACTACCGCGTCGAGAGCATCCGGGACCACGAGAACACCCTTAAGAAGGTCATCCCACCCGAAAAGCTCTTCTTCTACCGGGTCAGCGACGGATGGGAGCCTCTGTGCAAGATACTCAACCTGCCGGTTCCCGACGTGCCCTTCCCTCACAACAACAATACGACCGACGCCCAGGGGACTGTGAACGAGATTCTGGTGATGGGACTTTTGGCTTGGACAGGAATTTTGGCCGGTTTCGGTGCTGCCGCGTGGTTAGCCTGGAGAGCTTTCTCCTACAGGTCCTGATCAAGGGATGACTCGGCCAGGAGCACTCTTAACAACAAGCCTACACGTCCCTATAGAATCCGGAGATTTGAAGAAATGATACCTTGGCGTGCAATAACATGAACGAGTAAGCATCCACAACTGCGCCCATGAGACATCTTATGTTTGTGGAAATTCTCGTCAGTATGAAAAGCCCTGAATTTGCATTGATAAAACGTTATATCCATATCTCGTCCCACATTCATCTCAACATTTATATGCTTTTGCGTGGCCCTGCGGGGGCTGTCATATCTTTTTTTTTTTTTAAAAAAAAAAAAAAAAATCTTAAAAGAGCAAAGGAAGAAGAGGAGAAATAGAAGCAGCAGAAACCTTTGCCGAGCTCTGGCCAGGTCTATTTGTCCAGTTCAATCTTGCGACAAGTAAAAAGGCATCAGATGATATCCTCTACAAGCCGTTTTTCAAGCCCATTTGGAAAAGTCAAGCGAGTCAGCCAAAGGATCATGTCCATTCGACTGCGTCGGCGTCATGTCTATGCCTTCATGCGTTGGCGCACTCGACATCATTGATGAGCGGTGGGAATGCTGCGTCTGCTCGCTCGCGGTTGTGAAAAAGGTTGCCACCGACGACCGCCTTAGACTGCTGAAACTGTCGCGCATGCTGCTAGCTGGCCTCGAAGCATCCAGCGTTGATGCGGAGGAAGAGGCAATATTGCCGACTGTGTGTTGGGACGAAGACATGGAAGACATGGTCGGCACTGAGCTGATGCTCCCAAACGCTGCACCGCCAGCTCCGCCCGTAGATGCTGTTGGGGGTGGCGAGGGCGATGGTGCGGCTGGCTTTGATCCGTAGCGCTCTCTCATACGCACAATCTCGCGCAATCGGTTGCGCCATGTCGAGACGTGCTCGCCGATCGTGCGAGTCGACCACACGTGAGAGAACACGGATGCATTCAGAGCCAACAGGCGGATGAAATCAGGTAGAGACTTGAGGCTGATCATTTTTGTATCAGCCGCCGGTGATATCTCGGGGAATCCTGGCTTGCTCATCACTTGGACCTTGAAAAACGGGTTGTACTGTTGGTACGATTTGCCGTTTTCGGCCTCGCCCGTCGTGCCACTTTCTTTGGCAACAGCCATTTTGGCCGCGCGCTCCCGGGAGGCGACGAAAGAGGCACGGGAAACTGGCGTAATGACAATGTTGACGTAGTTAAACTCGGATGCGAATGTGTCAAAGTTGAACGGTAGACCAGAATCGTTGAAGATGATGTTGACAAAGTCATTGCCAATGTGTTTCTTCTTTTGAGTACACGCCGGGTCCTGCTCAAGATTCGTAGGCATTTGCGTTGTGACATGGAACACTATCTCCGTGACCCGGTCTCTCCAGCAGAACGTGTACTGCCCATCAGTGTCGTACTGACGATCCAGACCTTGCGCGTTGAAGGTAGCACCCTTGAGCTTCGTCAGTGTGCCGAGGCCGTTCAGAAAGTCGATGTAATCTCTACTTCCCGACACATTTGCAAGAATTTCTGCCTCCTTCCATTGGCCCTCTCCAATATAAATCACTCCCACCTTGTGCCCGTCTACCGGAGAGTTGTGATCAAACATTTTGAGTGCCCGAGGTATGGCAGGGTCTTCAGGCAGTGGTATAGGCCGCAGCGTCGAGTTTTGAGGTTGCGGGAGCGATGAAAGCAGCTGTACCATGACGTGGCTTGGGAACGCGGCATTTTCCAACATTGCCTGCCCATCGCGGTTACTTTCGGCTGTGACTGTCCGGATTTGATGATGAGGAAGAGGCTTGATGCTTTCGCGTACGACAAAACATGAGGTGCCCGACGGTTGTCGTTTTGTGACGTGTGCCCAGCCGTTCCTGGTGGCCTGTTTGATCGAAACGATGCTGTTGCCAACGATCCAGTGTCTTTCCTTAATCTCGCCGAATCGCTCTTGTGTGAAGAGAGGATCCTCCAAAGACTCATCCACGTCCGAGTACGCAACCCTGGACATGAAGTCAATTGTGATCTGGGCCTGCTCTTCCCCTGGACCCCCGTCGGCATCTGCGAAGAGATTCTTGGCAATCCAGGGTACGTGATTTGGTCGGTCCGGTAGCTTCACAGCCAGGAACCAGAATGTAATGACATGGTAGCCCAGAGCATATACATACTGGGGGAGATCATCAGAGGTGCCGCCCGCGTCCATCTGACCAAGTGGGGTCATGGGAGTTGGTGGCTCGCTGCCGTTCCCTAGGCGAAGGCTTGATCTTTTGGCCCGGACGTCTTGCAGATATCTGAAGCAGATTCCGAACACAATCCTGTACTCGTCCTCCCTGAAGTTGGAGTAAAGCTCGGATAGCCTGCTGAGACAGGCGAGGAATTCCAGAATGTGCATTGCGACGCCCTGACGCGTGATAATTTGCGACATCCTCTGGAGAATGGCGACGAGACATTTGCTAGTCGACAGTGGGAGCTCATGCGCGCAAATAGATAACGCGTGAATGCAGCATTTGGCCGACTTGTCTGAGAGGCCTTGCATAAAGGTCTGGACTATCTCGTCCTCTTCATTCTTCTGGAAGTGATGGTGATAGCTCAGTATCGTTGTAAGAATATGGTAGAAGCAAACGGCCACCTCAGTCTTTCGCAGATGCGTTGATACAGGTGGTTCCTGGAACATGTTATTACGAATCTTTTCGCAAATGATGCCCCGAATCTGTTGAATCTGCGGTATGGCATCCTCAAACAGCGCATGATTGGCTAGCTGAGAGGGTAAATGAACGATGATGAAACTATAAATCTCCCAGTCGCAACCCATATGAAGAATACTTATTAGGGCATCGAGCCAAGCCGCCATATTCAGAGCGGGCACAGGTTCAGAGACCTCTTCTGGGGCGGCGGAACAATGCGAGAACAGCACTGGACTGGCTATCGGTGACGGAGGCTCAGGAAGAGCGTCCTGGTCGGAAAGAGACCACATCTGTCTGTACCTCCCCGCTGAAGTTGAAGACGCGCCTGTACCACTTGCACAGCGAGACACGGGCGTCCTGTCGCGCTCGAGAGGGGATATGGACTGTCCAAAAGAAACTGCGCGGCCCGGGCGAGTAGTGAGACTGTTGGGCTCAGGCCGCGGTGGTCTGGCATTCTGCGCCTCTTCTGTAAGTCTCTTGGAGATTGACTCCTCGGTGCGAAACATCATCGCAGCCAACGCGTCAGACTCGGTGAAAGGTGTCAGGAAGATGTGGTTTTCCCAGTCCGACCTCAGGCGGAAGAGCATCTTCATGGCCGTCAGGCGGGCGTCTGTCTCACATTTGCTTGAACGAGTGATATGAACGATGGCATCAAAAAGTCTGCTGGCCTTTCTTACATCCGTATCCATTGACCTCATGAACATTTGAACATAACCCCTCGTAACTAGGTTCGATGGGCTCTGAAAGTTCTCAAGGTCATTTGCAGATTCAGAGGGCTGTGCCTGACTGCTTATGGTTACAGCTGGTGCCAGGACATGGGGTGCTCTTGTCCGGTCGTTTGCAACCACACTCCGCAGGCAGTCTATGATGTGATCAAATAGGTCCTGATGAGCAGATTGACTGACAGAAACCGCGAATGAGACTATATTCTGGAGTATCAGTGTCTCGTTCTCTTCTGCGATGCCATCAAGTAGGCTTTCAGTGAGACCCGGGGCAGTATAGCCACCGGATTCCGCATCGATAATCTCCAGAATGTCAATTACTTCGGTGATGATGCGAAAAGCCCTCAACCTGACCGAAGTCGAGCGACGCCTGTCTCGAAAGAAAGTCTCGAGAACAAGACTGACATTGTCCTCCCATTGAATGTCAGATGGAAAACAGCAATGGAACTCGGCAAAATAGTCGAGTACGAGACCAGCAGCAGAGTCCGGGAGGAGCTCATGAATCTTGGTAAAGAATACAATGCAGTCTTGCCTTTGTACGAGCTCAGACTGGAATTCTAGCAAGAGCTGCTCAAGTCTGGCCGTAAGTCGCCCTATCTCAGCCAAAATGGGATCTTCTCTTTCGAAACTACTTGTGGGAGACGACAAGGACCTTGCCGAAACTGGCACCTCCCCGCCGCTAGACTTTTCTAGCCTGGGCAAGACACGGCTTCGTTTTGCGCAGTCTGCAGCCACATTCAGGATCACAGCCCAGTCCTCATCTTCAATGGCAGCACTAAGATTCTGGGCACCGTCGTCGAAGAGTGAGTTGATGAGTTGGAGCAAAACACCGCATGTCTTGGGCGTAGCCTGGTTGTTGACGAGATTTACAAGCCCGTCGATCAGAGGACTCAATGGAACAGAAGGATAGCCTTTGCTCGAGGATTTCCAGACGAGTTTTTGCAGCACCTCAAGGGCACCACGAACTTCGCGTTGGTCTCGTTGCTGGGACTCTGCTCTGCCAGATGAATTGTACGCCTGTAGCACAGTGAGGAGTATCTGAACCATGGCATTCCCGTGGTGTGACTTGGAGATGTTCGATAAAACCTGCCAGGCGGGCTTGGCGAGATTTGCAACCATGCTGTATATGGAGCTCAAAACGTTGACACAACGCCCGAGGTTGGCCGACGGTATCATGCCGAACGTTACAATAGCATTAAAGACGTTAATGCATGACTTTAGGTCGTCCTCAGAATTAGTAGCCATGCAAATGTCAAGAAGACACTCAATTAAACGACCCGCCGTGTTGTCGTTTGTGACCTTGAAATTGAATTTAACGACTTCTTGAACAAAGTCAAAAAGCCGAGAGAAGTTCTTTTCCTCGCCGGAAACGTTGGCCTTGGCCTTGGTCGCCCGGCTGGTGCTTCGCGATGGATTCTTGCGGGCCTCTTTGACGGCCTCTTTTGCCTCCTTGACAGCCTGGAACTTCTCCTGAAGCCAGCTACTAAGGAGCGGTACCACATCGTATTCGAACCCGGCGAGGTCTCGACCACGCCGGGTGAGATCCTCGAGTGCGGCCAGTTGGAGATGAAAGTCTTCAGGATTGGCGGGTGCGGATATTGTTCGAAAGTACTCCCTCCTCTCGAGATCAGTGCACTCATGGTGTCTGACACATTCTGTGACCAGCTCCCAGCCTGCAACACGTGCCGCATGCGGCTTGCCTGGCTCAATGAGATCTTTGCCGGCGTACCATATATCAAGAACTGATGTGAGGGAGCATGTTGCGATGACGATACGCAGTGAGGCGGCAGCTGCGATCCTTTCGTTCAGCGGTGCGGATCGTAGATGTTCGAGAGCGTCTAGACGATGCGCCGGCTGCCCAGCTGCAGTACTTTCTTGTACAGTGGCACTCTCGTTCGTAAGCTGCGCAGTGGAGCCAGCAGCAGATATCGACATTGGCTGCACGGGCGGAGGGGACTTGGTCAGTCTAGCGCCGGTGAGGTTCTTGAAGACACTGGCAAGGCCGCCTGTGCTACGGGCGAAGTCTGGAGACTGGGCGGCATCCTCAGTCGATCGGGACATAGGCTCGTCGCTTTCCGAGGCCGTGGGGCCTAGCGAAACTATACGCCGCAACATGTTAACGGGTAATCCATCAGAGACGAAAGGGCGTTTAATATGGGTAGGCCGCAAATGGGCACAAGTGTATGTACGAAAGATGCAAAGTAAACTCGTCAAAGAACTATTGGGAGGCCTCAGTCGTCGAAAATGTTCGAACAGAGGTGCAGGCGGGGCAGGGGTAAGTGGAAAGCAACGGTACAGTGGTGATGTTGGTGGTGGCTGCTAGCATGTTGCGTAATCCAGAAGAATCTGGGCGAGCACAGAAGGCAAAAAAATATGGATGGATGGCTGCTCGCAGGCAGTCAAGACGGTGTTGGTGGGCAGGTAGGCACGGCTGACAGAGTTGCCATATTGATATGTGACAAGACTGCAAGTTCTATGCCTCATCCCTAAACCAGTCCAAGAAGGTCTCGGGCCATGACTTTTGGCCCACGTCCAAAATAACAACTGATTCTAGAACCAGTCTAGACTAGGCATACTACTACTGTAGACTAGTCTAGAGCAAGGGTTGAGGAAGTGAGGTATGGTATGGTATACAGGCAGTTGCGCACGGCACCATAACTTACAAGCACGCTAGTTCTTGCATACAAAAAGACAAAGGGAAGAAACCCAAAGCGGGCTGATGGTAGTTAGGGACCTATGTATAGGTATCGAAGCCGGTCGGTGGTGATGGATGGTGGCTGTAAAGTCGCGGTCGCGCAGTAAACCAGCACAGCTCCGCACTTTTGCTGCGCCCTTTCGTCGAGTCGATCGCGCGTCGGTCCGTTGTCGTTGTTTCTGGGGAAGATGAGCTAGGGAGCCGTGAGCACCACCAGTGACTGACACGACCCCATGAAACTTCAAATCGCGAAATAATCCTGGTTCGCCCCCAAGTTTTGCCTTGGCCCACGGTCTCCGCAAAATTGGACTGAATTACGCCATTGGGCCAAGGTGGGCAGAGCTGTACGGGAGCTTTGCACGTGTTGCGATCCGAGCGACAATGCATGGGGGTAGTTTTAAAGCTTTTTATCTCAATGATTTTCATTCTCAAGGACGTTTATCGATAAGTAGTTTCTGGAAGTGTCCCCTCTGGATTTCGTTTATCGTTATCGATTGGCCTGCGCCCCGCCAATATTCTTCATCCATTCCCTTTAGAGCTTCGCCGCCTAGCCAACGGGAGTTGTTTGTTATACTGGATCTGGGCGCAAGATTCTATTCAGCGAGGCATTCTTACTTTTACACCGACTTACTCAACGCGTCTTCTCTGATTGAAACGCCACCATTCCCGTTAGTCACAAGCCAACTCCTGGCAAGATGGCCGTCGTAATCGGCGAAGTTGCTCAGCTCCTTGATGCGACCCTCGACCCCCAACATCACAAAAAAGGTATTTCACTCCATCGCCTACCGTCCAAAGCTACCGATCATAGCTTTGTTGCCCCGCCATAGACGCCTCAAACGCAACACTTGCGTACGTTAGGTATCTGCTTGGGCCGCAGACGTTCAGATTACCACCAACGCTTTCTGCGTTCAGCGCTAATGTCTTTTTTTTTTACAACCATCCAGCCGAAGCCGCTCTTAGGATAGAAGAAAAGAAGCCCCAATTCTCCTTAACACTTCTGCAGATCGTCAACTCGGACGCCCTACCTGCCAAGACTCGTCTGGCAGCCGCGCTCTGTTTCAAGAACTTTATCAGGAGCAACTATGTGGTACGTGTAGCACGGCATCCAGAGGCCACTCGTCGGTGTCAGATCGATGTCAGTTGCACATGTGCTAAGCAGAAGCGGGGCGACAGGACGAAGATGGCAAGTACAAGTTGCCCGAGGACGAGGTCGCGACACTCAAGCAAGAGCTTGTCGGACTCATGATCTCATCTCCGCCAAACATCCAAGCACAGCTCGGCGATGCCATCAGCATTATTGCAGACTCCGACTTTTGGGAGCGTTGGCAGACATTGATACCGGTATGGTTCCGCCCTCGAGATTCCAACACTTTTCTCTCTTTCTCTCTGCCTCGTATGATGAACTGACATGAGTGGGCGCATTCCAGGATCTTGTTAGCCGGTTGTCAACGTCTGATTTCAAGATTACGAATGGCGTTCTTGAGGTCGCCCACTCGATCTTCGTTAGGTGGAGGCCCTTGTTTTCATCCAACGAGCTTTATACCGAGATCAACCACGTTCTGTCGCACTTTGGCGAGCCGTTCTTGAAGATTCTGGACAGCACGCACCAACGCATAGAGGCAGCCAAAGGAGACGCAACACAACTCAAGGGCTGGCTTCAGACGATGGATCTTCTCGTCAAGATCCTGTTCGACCTTTCGTGCCAAGATCTTCCTCCCATAATCGAGTCCAACATTGCCAGCCTGTGCACACTTCTGCAAACTTATCTGTCCTATTCCAACCCCCTCCTGGATGGCGATGACGAAGAGGAGACTGTCATCGAGTTGGTCAAGTCAGATATCTGCTCCGTCTTGACTTTGTATTTCTCCAAGTTCGATGACGATTTTGGTAACACGGCCCAGGAGTTCATCCCGGCCGTGTGGCAATTACTCTCGTCGATCGGCATGGAGAAGAGATACGACGGACTCGTCAGCAAAGCTCTACAGTTTCTCACCACTGTGTCAGGTAACCCGCGTCATGCGCCACACTTCAACAGCCAGGCTGTGATAAAGGAGATCGTCGAGAAGGTGGTGCTGCCAAATATCAGCTTACGCGAGTCCGACATCGAGCTGTTCGAGGACGAGCCGATCGAGTTCATTCGGCGTGATCTGGAAGGCTCTGACTCTGACTCGAGGAGGAGGGCGGCAACAGACTTCTTGAGGAGGCTGCAGGAGAACGACGACAAGCTTGTCACTGAAGTGGTCGGGCAGTACATCAACCACTACCTCGGACAGGCCGACTGGAAGTCCAAGGACACTGCAGTCTACCTGTACCTCTCGATTGCTGCCAAGGGTGCTGTGACGGCGGCGAGGGGAGTTCAGACCGTGAACCCTCACGTCAATGTGGTCGACTTCTTCCAACAGCATATTGCTGGGGATCTGATAAAAGACGAAGGAGTCGAGCCTATTTCCAAGGTCAATGCCATCAAGTACCTGCACAACTTCCGCAGCCAACTTACCAAGGAGCAATGGAGCGGAGCCATCCAGCCGCTGATTGTCAACATGGCTTCGTCGAACTATGTCGTATACACATACGCCGTTATCACCGTCGAGCGTGTGCTATTTCTTACTAACGAGGAAGGGGAGCACCTATTCACGCGAGCGGACATCGAGCCACTTGCCAGAGACCTGCTGGAGCATCTTTTCAACCTGGTTGAGAAGGATAGGTCACCTGCCAAGATGCAGGAGAACGAGTTTTTGATGAGGTGCATTATGCGGGTTCTAATTGTCATCAAGGACGGCGCAGTCCCGCTGTTGGACAGTGTTCTCGATCGCCTCATCGCCATCACAAATGTGATCAAACAAAACCCAAGCAACCCCCGATTTTACTATTATCACTTCGAGGCCGTCGGCGCCCTGATTCGCTACTGCGCTGCCACCGATGCCGGCAAGTTGGAGGCGAAGCTCTGGGAACCGCTCTCGTCAATTCTCAATGAGGACGTCACAGGTACGTGTAACTTCTTAGTCCCTTACAACTTAGAGCTGAGCGTTCATGCTAACTTGGTTGGCAGAGTTCGTTCCTTATGTCTTTCAGCTGTTCGCCGCGCTCCTTGAATCCTCACCAAACACTGCAGCGCCAAACAATTTCTTGAACCTTCTGAAGCCCGTGCTTTCTCACACCGTCTGGGAAACCCGGGGTAATGTCCCTGGATGTGCCCGGTTTCTCTCAGCAATCGTGCCCAAGGTTGCAGAAGGAATTGTTGCAGAAGGACATCTTGAAGCAATTCTGGGCATTTTCCAGCGGCTACTCGGGTCCAAAAAGACTGAGCCGAATGCTTTCGACATACTGGAGGCGATTGTGGGCTCTTTCCCGGCGTAAGTGGAGCTACTTTTTTCTATCACGGCAACGCGCAGCTAGAGTTTCCCTTACCTGCGTGGCTTGATTAGATTACTGACGAATCGCACATACAGTTCTGCGTTGGATCAGTACTTTGGAACTATACAATCGTTGTTATTCAAAAAGTTCGAGACGGACGTGCCCGACTCTTTCAAGCAACGGTTTGTCCGATTCTACCACCTTGTCTCTGCCCGGGGGGTAGAGGCTGGCTTCGGTGCAGATTACTTCATCAAGCACGCTGAGGCTTTGCAAGCCAAGGTTTTCGTGCCACTCTATCTGAATTATGTTCTCCCGGTTACCGCTGGCTTCGCACGGCCAGTAGATCGGAAGCTCGGTGTCATCTCATACACCAAGACGCTGTGCGACTCGACCGCCTTTGCTCAGACGTACGCGAAGGGCTGGGGCTTTACATGCAACCGCCTGCTAGAACTTCTCAGTAACCCGCCCAAGGTAACGACCGGGGCAGGGGATGAGTTCATCACTGAAGCCGATGTAGATGACATCGGGTTCGGTGTCGGCTACACACCACTCAACACATGCAAACGGGGTCCTCGTGATGACTTCCCCGAGATTACCAATGTGCAAACCTGGGTGAGCGAGTACATGAAGTCGGCCAATCAGCGTACCGGCGGGAAACTTGCAACGTTTGTCCAGGAGCGACTGGAGGATGCTAGCAAGGCGGAGCTAGCCAAATATCTCAGCTGAGAGATATCGGTAGACTGTGAAAGAGGGGAGGCGGTGGTTGCGGATAGTGAAGAAGAAAAAATAAAAATAAAAACATGAGAGCTCATTCACCTTGCAAATGCGCTAGTGTGGGGATAGGCTGATTGCTGTGGATAGACATCGGGGTAGTACCTCGTTCCTCGAAATCGGTAGGATGCGTCTTTTGTCGTCCTTCAGGGGAAGGCTGTGCACGTGCGAGGGGAAATGATGGAGACCCTGAATATTTTGCGGGGGAGTAACGTACGTTATAGCACAGCCCCATAGTCTCTTGGTCGAAAGGCTCGAATTATGCCTTGCCCGAATTTGGAATGCTTGAATTGAAACAAGCACTCCACCAATCTGGTCCGCCCGCTCCTTCACTGTCCTGACTGTATTCTCTGTCGACCTAGCGACCTAGCTGCTATGGCAGTACTGCGTAGGTGTGGCAGGGGGTACGACAGCTTGTGGCTATGAAAACGGAAATTAATTTAGGCTCACCACGAAACATAGCCCTGGCAAATAGTAAGCTTGTAGGGAGGTAGTCAATCGAGACCTCTCTATTCAAGAGCAGGGTATACATGGGTCTCTCGTCGACTGACCTTTTTGATCTGCTATTTCCGATTTTGATATCCACAACAAGCACTAAAAGCTTACGACGTAGGATACCCGATGAGAGGATGTCGATGGCCTCTTCATATTCAGCCTAAAAGCCTCTCAACCGCCTCGGCACGACTCGGCTACGGCAGGCATCGGGTTGAATGAATGGTGAGGGTATACGTGGCTTGTAAATCCACCGCTGGTTGACCAACTGGCACTGCGCATATGTAACTCGTTCAAGGTGAGGAAGCAAAGCCCGCGAGCATCGGTGGCATGGGGCTCGTCCAGAAGGATTCTTTCCGAAACGACGCCATGTTAAATACAAGAGCGAAAAAGCGCGTAGGATATAAAAAAATAAAAAATAGAGAAAAGAATAAGGAGGACAATGCAATAGCGATTGGAGAACACAAAGAGCTTCAGCGAATACTGGTTGACTGTTTGATGTGAATGATGACTGAAATGCAGCTCTGTGTCGAATAGGTGTTGACCCATTTTTGCTGATTTGCACGTCACCGACGGAGATCATGAAAGTCGTCCCAAGCTGCCGGGGAAAGGCGAACTACAGCACCTGTCCAAAAATAACGCAACAATCCCAAAATCTCACCAAAAGTCTGTATTTTCACAAAGCCATAACTTTCCCAATATACGAGGCGCAAACTCGTAAATTTAAATTCGAATAGATATTTAGTAAATTAAACACACATTCAAATTCCACTGCTATTGCTCCTATACTGAATAATTGGTGAATTTTTGAAATAAAAATGCCAAAATTTCCCAAACCTGCATCCACTATACATCCCCTGTAACCCACTGTAACGGTATTTTTTCAACTTTTGCTCGTTTATATTCGTATTTACAACTCTAATAAACAATAAAATCTGATAATATTAGTATGTAAAAAAAGAGAGAGTTTTAAATTATATACTGATAGCTTTTTGGTATGGTAGTATTTTGAATTGATTGAATTATCTGTTGTTGAAACCCGCGAATTTTGGTGTGATTTTGGGATCGTTGCGTTACTTTTGGACAGGTGCTGTACCGGTCCCGCCGGCTGCAAAAGAAGGTGCGGGGCCCGTTTGAGGTTATTTTGGGGGGCCAAGAAAGAGCCGTCTGGACGGCGATGCACCACCGGCAAACAGCCAAGGATGGGAAGGAAGGCAGAACCCTCCCTGTCTTTGGGATTCCATGGCATCAAACGTCAACCCCAATGGGGTTTAAAGGTAGTATACTGCTCCCTGAGAGGTTTCTTCACTTATGTGGAGGCTTTGCCTCGGGAAGGGAAACACAAGGGGGTCCGACAAGTCGAAAAGGCATGGACCACGCGGCTATGGTAAGACGTACGTGGTTATTGATAACAACTCCGCTCAGGATGATGCTCGTCGTTTGACAAGGACGTACCCGACAAAGTGACGCTTTATTGGCCCGTGGTCATCTCCCAAGGCCTGTTATCCTTACCCCGAAGCTTATTCTCGTGTTGTATGGCTAGGATTTGCCTGGCGAGTCAGCCCCCGCAGGTTATCCTGTGGCCATCGTCCCTACTGAAGGGTATGGGTTCAGAACTTGAAGGTTCTCCTATATTGATTCGGAGCGGGGCTTATTGTACGGAGTCCCTTATTGAGAAGTATAGTTCAAATGAAGAAAAAACCTTACAACCGACTTTTGTACAAAGATCCAGTGGTCTGCTCCTCCTCAAGCAGGTTAGGTTTTTTTGGTCATCCCACGGCGCGGATACCACTCTCGCTTTTGCAGTTTGATCTTTCAGCAGCAATCTTTCGCTTAGTGTTGCTGACGATAGCGTCTGTCCTCTCGCTCATTTCTGTTATCATATATACATATAAAGAGAATAGTTATTTGATTTATTTTGCTATTCTTCCCAGAGAATAAACATCGATGAGGTTCTCTACGAGTCGGCTGGCCCTCGTGGCTAGCGGGTTGGCTGTGGTTGAAGGTGCTGTGATCCATTCCAGGGCTCTCCCTGGGGTCAAGGTTACTTTCCAGGAGGTAAACAGGTGTCCTCCGTTTATTTTTCTGTGGTTGGAATATGCTCGCTTAGGATATAGCTAACGGCATCGAACAGACCAAAATCTGCGAGACAACCCCCGGCGTCAAGGGCTACAGTGGCTACGTCACTCTGCCTGCTACGCTGGACCCTGCCATCCCCTTCGAGAGCAACATGTTCTTCTGGTTCTTTGAGTCACGTCAATCCCCCGCAACAGCACCCACTACCTTGTGGCTGCAAGGTGGTCCTGGATCGGCCAGTATTGACCAGGCAGTGAGCGGTCACAACGGTCCCTGCTCAGTCAACCCAGACTCCAAAACGACCACGCTCAACCCCAACAGCTGGAACTCGGTCTCCAACATGATCTACATTGATAATCCCGTGCAGGTTGGGTTCTCCCACGACGGCGTGCTCAAGCCGGGTGTCTTGGATACTCAGACCGGCGACGTCAACCTGGACAACCCGGCCGACCCAACCAACTGGCTCTCTGTCAAGGGAACCTTTCCCAGCGGTGACAAGAACCACATGGTCAACACGACCACCACGGCAGCTAAGGCCATTTTCTACGCGATGCAGGCATTCTTCGACCAGTTCCCGCAGTATCGTCGCGACAATATCAACATATGGTCCCAGAGCTATGGCGGCCACTATGCGCCCGCCATTGCCTCGCTGATCACCCAGGAGCAGGCAAAGCCGGGCAGCGTGCTGCAGACCGCTGGATCATCCGGCTCGCCCAAGAATGGCAAGAGAGCCACCACGGCCATTGGTGTCAATTCGATTGGTATCATCAACGGCTGGGTCGACCACGTGACGCAGGCTCCCTTCCTCATGACCTACAACAACAACAACTCGTACGGGATCAAGTCGTATTCGGATGACACAGCACAGAAGCTTCTGACCCAGTTCAACGCCCCTGGCGGATGCATGGATCTGTCCAAGCAGTGCCGACAGATCATAGTCGACAAGGACGCTGCCGGACTCGCCACCGACCCCGACGTGGTGAAGAAGTGCAGTGAAGCCACGTCTTCTTGCCTAGCCATGATCGGCCAGAACGACGCCGCGTCGGGCCGCTACACCTTCGACATGGCCCAGGTGCTGCCCCTCGGCTTCCCCTACCCCTACGAGGTCGGCTGGCTCAACGATGCCGGTGTCCAGAGCGCTCTGGGCGTCAAGTTGAATTATACCAAATCCAGCAGCGCCGCCGCCGCCTACTTCTTAGGCTCGGGAGATCTAGTCCGTCCGTACAGCGACGTTGTGGGCCAGCTTCTGGACCAGGGTGTCAAGGTCGCCATGGTCTACGGCGACCGGGACTGGCGCTGCAACTGGGTGTCGGGCGAGGCAGTCAGCTTGTCAGTCAAGTATGGCGACAGCGCCAAGTTTGCTGCTGCTGGCTACACCGATCTCAAGGTTGGGAACAAGGTTGCCGGAAAGGTGCGCCAGAATGGTCTTTTTAGCTTCACTCGGGTGTTCAACGCCGGTCATGAGGGTCAGTGTTTTTTCTTATATTTTTGGCCCC
>NC_043744.1:2203501-2249624 GCF_004337985.1 Pyricularia pennisetigena
CTACAAAGTAACCCTCATTGGGCCTTTTTTGATTGCTTGAAAGAATCTCAGCTAACGCAAAATTCTTATAATTCTACAGTTCCGATCTATAAGCCTGCCGAAGCACTCGCCATCTTCACACGCTCCATCATGGGCAAGGACGTTGCCACAGGACAGTCCGATGCTGCAAAGTTCACGTCGTCTGGCCCATCTTCGGTCTTTGACGTCAAGGTGAAGGCCGATCCTCTTCCTGCGCCTCTCTGCTACGTCCTCGAGGTTCCCATCAATCAGCGCTGCACGCCCGACCAGATCAAGGCCCTTGGGGCCGGCTCGGCTGTTGTCAAGGACTACATCGTCAGCTAAAAGTGCTACAGTGCTAGAAACTTAACGACATACCTTATCCTCTCACTACAGGCGAGACCAGTTCGCAATCCCTTGGGAAGGGAAACTGCCGTGATCAAGAGCTGCATTGTCGTCTTGAGGCTGACTCAGACAGCCGCATAATTTTTTTGTTATTTCTGGGACTTTGGTAAATTAGATCTCATAAGAAAAGAAGAAGAAAATGAAAATAAAAACAATTCTTCGTATGCCACTATCATGTCATGTTTGCAATTATCATTAGGTTTGGAGATGGAGGCAAATCAGAAGAGGAAACAAAAAAGCATGTTTACATTTCACCAAGGCAGCTTTTACTGCAATTACAGGATCTTCCAATGCAATAGTAGTACATATGAGATTATGAATTTGACGCACAAGTACCAAGAGTAGGCACAAATAACCGAGGGGGTTGATGTCCTTGAATGATGGCCATAACAATTACACAGAAACTCCGATCTAGGTAACGAGAACGAACATGACGTCTTTCCGAGCCTACCCACCTATGCACCACACCAAGCGCACTACAACGAACAGTGAAGGTTTCGGCTGTCGATCAGCTACGACGGCATATGGACCGCCAAGCCCAAGGTGGGCAGGTATTCTCGCTAGTGACGCTTTGCCGAATTACCCTATTCTCGACTCGCGATGTCTAGACTTGTAAGACTGGGCACCAACTGAGACTGAATAGTGAGTACATATTGTTTGTCCCCATCTACCGCAAATCCCAATTTGATCTTACTCGGTGCAAGGAGCCCAGCGTAAATCGTTTTGTATACCGATGTACTACGGCAGACACGGGGCTCGGGGTTTTCAGACCTGACCCAGCTCGAGACCGGAAACACGGAATGAGCAAATGATTTTTGCCACATCCTTTTACCAATAAACATGTTTTTTTTTTTTTTTAAACATTCATTCCAACTGTCGCCTCCTTTGACCGCCACTGGCCCCGGTGGCCCCTCCAAGTCTAGGTTCACACTTGGTACGGGAGGACGGGGCTAGGTCTGCGGGTAGTCTCCATTCAAGCTGCTCTCTCGCTTATGTCCGCTAGTATCCACTCCGGTCCGGCATGCTGTCGTTGGTTGCTGCAGTTCCACGCAGGCGCATTTAATCGCCGCGGAAGCCACAATAACCAACCACCTCACCGCCAATGTATACACACACACTCTCTCTCTATCACACTCTCTCAGTCACTCACACTGTATATATGAAATATTAGCCAACAAATTTGACACACTACCCAAGACCGCACCCATACTACCGACGTTACAGCACGGTATCTCCGTAAATGTAATGTCGCGGCACTTGCAAACTTGCAGTTGCCACAACAAGACAGAACCGAGGCTCATGCAGCATCATGCAGACTCATGCAGGCCACTAGTCTAATGCAGGGGAAGAGCTAGGATAGGCCGTTTGGATTTTCTTTTGTTCTGATAGGTTGGTTTTGTTCTGGTAAGCTCTCTTACTCGTAATGGTTCTTGTCGTCTGGTTTGTTTTTCTCTCTTGCCGTATGAGTTGGCGCGCTTCATTTTCTTTGTAAACGCATGTCAGCATCTCGTCATGACAGGAAAGTTGGGAGCGGTCTGTCAAATTTTTCTCTCTTTAACCTCGACCAACTTGCATGTGCCAGTTAATCGTCACAAGAGCGCGCCGCCTAGGCAAGCTGAGTGAGCCTTTTCCTCCAGTTTATTGGCACCAGGTGGATCCTCAACCCGCATAGTTCTTAGCTGTCGTCCTACCAAATCACGCTCTCGGCATTCTGCAGGACGTCTCGGATGTGCTGGTTCGGAGACAATCGGGCATCGGCACTAACTGTTCGCGAGAGTGGATACGGAAAAGCAAAAAGAAGCCTGCAGCTTATTACTGCATACTTCTAGAACTGTTAGGCTTGACCTAGGTCAAGCGTGCATAGTGCCAAGCAAAGTGAAAAAAAAATAGTCCGTCCACATTAATGTAAAACACATTGTGAAAGGCTTGCAAGCAATTGGTGTTGAGTGGTTTACTTTCGTACTATCTCTCGGCGACTTTCACGATAGTACGTAGATTCCCGCCGTCAGCTCTTCAGCTACCTGCAAAAAGTTGGCGGCTTGACGTTTCAAGGCGCGGTGACCGCTAACGTCCGCACGGGCCCTTCACCTTCAGCTGGCAAGGAAAAATCCCAGCGACCTGAACCAGCCCAACGACACGTCTAATTTTGATCACTTAGTGATATAACGTTGGGCTGTCTGCTTTCCTAGGGTAGATCTAGCTTGCACGACTGGGGAAGCAACCCATAAATCAAGAGATATGATGGAGGGTTAAGCTGCAACGAAATAGGAAGGAGGGCTGCATTCCCGATCCCGAAACTCGGCTGCTTCGCGATATCCCGCCATCTGCACCCACCGATTTGAGACAAACGTGTTGATCAACTAACTAAAAGACCTATAAACTAGATTTGTTATATCAAGGGGTCCCCTCTTTGGGACAGATCAAGCAACGTGGGCGCACGTACGATGCCGGACGTGCTTCGTCGCAGCACTTGCTTAGTCGCAGGCAGACGCGATGAAGAAATGGAAGAAAACGGTCCCCACTCTGACCCTCACCGGTGGGTGGTAATTGACAAATACGGAAACGGGTACGGGGCGCCTCATGATCTCGGTGAGGAGTTGGGCTTGTCGCAAATACAACATGGGTGGTAGCTGGTATGGATATCACCAAAGCAAACAGTGGGGTTCGACTCAGAGAGAAAAGAAGTAAAAAAAGGGAAGGAAAAAAAAAAAAAAGCCCACTTAGCTCCACGGAAATGAGATGAAGCGCGTTCGTCTTTCATCTGCACGATCGCGACTCAGGGAGCTTCCTTGCCCACATGCCTCATCTGCGCTGCAGCGGTCCGCTCTTCGTCCGAACCCAGTGCTGGGCCCGGCCGAGCCCCTCATTATTCCAGACGCAGCAACTTGTCTAGGCTACTGCCCACGCGACATATGACATCGTGGCGTTTTGTGATGGAGGCGGTGAAGTATATCGGGTTTTCAATCGGCAAAGCCCGGTCTGGGGCATGGCTTGAACATTGGTCTTGTCACATTGATTTTGCCAAGTCTCGCACCTACCCGAGGGTAAAAAGTTCCTTGGGGTGATTTTTGGGCGCGCGCTCGAGACATTAATGGAGGAGGGAAAAAAAAAAAAAAAGTTGGGCAAGGTATATCCTGGTTGACTTGTGAGCTTTTTAAGCTCAATCAGTCCATCATGCCACCTCCCGGTCCCAATAAACTACTACCTAATCCCAAAACGTCCCCTAAGCTCCCGATGTACAGTACAGTACTATGCGGGATGATGGTAAGGAGTATCTATTCCCCATGCGCTGCAGCAGACCCAAGAGACCAAAGAGGCAACTTTCGGGGAAAATAATAACCTTTCCTGTGCTTCAACATGCAATATACCATACTGTACTATGTGCCCCATATTTTATCTTGTACAATGGTACTGCAGTAGTAGTAGTAGCCATGTCTCACAAACATGATTCGAGCGTCAGCCATGTTGCGTCGCTGCGGAGTATAGTACTCGGTATTAGCAATACTACGCAGAACAGAGAACAGGTCCCTCTCTGGCCACTCAGAGTTGGGCGCAAATCCCAATAAATCGACTGGGAACCGAATCAACTCAAGCATGTAAGCCGAATGCGACACTGTACAAAATGGGCCCAAGCCCATACATCCCAGGTTCGATAACAGAATGGATAGATGCATGCACTTTTCGATACGGTCCTGTACATAAATTAATCACCCCACCTCTGCGCATAGGTTTGTGCAAATAGCGCGGAACAGACCGATGTTGTGGGGGAACGTACGTGATGCAAGGTACACCAGAAATGGTTCCCTTGGCTCAATCGGGCAAAAGCCTCAGTTCATCCAATTTGTCGTTTTAGGCGAAAGAAGGGTACCTTTTTTTTTTTTTTTTTTTTTTTCGACCCTCTGTTTTCTTCTTCCCCCGTCGCTATATGCTTCTTATCGTGGTACCCGACCTACATGTGTACCGTGCCGGACACATAGTACGCCTTACGCTTGCGATCCACAAAACCACATACTACGTAACGTGGAAGTCGCCAATGCTAGATTACAGATTGTTCCTGGGAAAAGCCTGTGTCTGAATCTGCAGGCCTGGTCGGATAGGGGACTGTGCGTACCTGGTATGGCCTTGGGGTCAAATGAAGATGAGCACAATGTATGCTTGACAAGGCACCGAGTGTATTTTAAAAAAAAAAAAAAAAAAAAAAAAAAAAAAGGGCAATAGTGGTCAAGTTTGGAAATGTGCCTGGTTTTTAATCAATTATCCTTTTTTCCCTGTTTCCCCCCCCCATCCAAGGGTCAGCTGCACTTGCAATACTACTTATTTATTGCAACATCTACAGTAAACTGCCTACGGAACCGGTAAACAGTCTAAACCCAGCATGGTAGGCGGCCGGGAATCCCAGTCAAACATGGAATATTCGTAGAAATATGACAGGCTTGCAGGCCTCAGTTTTGCTTTCGCCAGTTACCGTCGTAGCAACCGTCAATCCCCCAGGACTGCATATCCCGTCCTGCTAAGTGGGGTTAAGGTGTGCATGGGAAGCACTCGAAGGACCAGCATGACGCGATGGGAATCGATAACACTACCATGGGCACCGTAATCGTGTTGAAAGTGTTGGAACCTGATTAGCTTTTAGAAATTTAGATTGGACATGACATGACATGACATGACAAAGTCGCGCGGGAATGCGACCTCAAAAAAATACACTTGTTTCCTCTGCTGACATGGATCCGGTTGGTCAAGCCATGAATGAATGCCAAGGAAATGGAAAAAAGCTGGAATGCCAAACGTAGCTAGGGAATTTGTGATAGATCAATTATGCTTGGAATGAAAAGCATATTGATTATCCTGCAATCCACGATAACCAAAACACCATAGTGCAATCTGCCTACCAGAGACTGCGTGCTATCGTTTTTCATGCACAGCGTACTGTATGTACGAAGAGAAAAAGAAAAGATAAAGTAAACATTTTGATCGGAGCCCTCTCTGATGTCGAGTCAAAAAGGCCCTCCATTAGCATGAATCTCTAGATATTTTAGAAACGATACCCAGCGATACTTGTGCTGCATAGAAAATGATCTACTCAAAAGTACTCCAAACGAGGCATGAAGGTAGGCAGAGACGGCAGGATGATCCAATTACCAATTACATATAGTGCACCAAACGAGGAGAAATGCCGCACCGCACGCGGTCTTTGACGAGCGTGCCTGATGAATCCTTGCTCCTTGCACATCGGGTAGAGCATCGAGGGTCAATGCGTCCTTTTACTACTGGCGCTATCCTGGACAGGCGTTGAATGAGTCCCCGCCAAAGAACCCCGTCTGATGTTCTCGTCTCCATGCGATGCCGTCACTACAAGAACAGATGCCAGCCGATCTATTATAGGTACGTATAGTAGGTAATTGGCATCTCACCCTTGTAAGGCGCTTTCTTTTACTAGTAGTACAGTACAGTAGTAGTACACCCCCTTGTATGGTCAATCTCTCTTCTGTGATGTTCATTTGTCTATGCCCTGCGTGTTGATGCAAGGGGAAACAAACATGCTGTCTCTTGTCACCTGTCACGATAATGTCCCGTCTTTCAACTGTGGCCAGCAGCACGCACGCCACAAGATCGGTAGGCCGTAGAGGCTTCGGTCGCCACCTTGTGTTTGCGGCCCTTCTCTCATGTTTGTACTTTACTCCGTACATTGGACAAAAAAACGTGGCTGCGTTTGATGCACACCAAAAAAAGACTCCCACCATAGTCCGCCTCGCTCGTTTTGCATTCTGCGCTACTTGGTTTCTTGCCTCTTCGCACGCTGGCCGACCGGCCGAGTGGGAGGCGCCCCACTAGCGAGCAAAAAAATGCACCAGGGGGTTCGACCCGGCTCAAACCTCCAACCCTGTAGCCAAGCCTGCGCACCAGGTGCCCCACTCGCCAGGCACATCACCGGGCCATGGGAGGCTTGTCCTCCCCTTTTTTGCGCTTGTCGCTGATCACTGTCACGGTCCTAGACTAATAACCCCAAGGCGAAATTTGGGGAAGGAGCGGTTTCTCAGGAGAATGAGCGACCGTCTCGACCTTAATCTCGCTCTCCCATCGGTACCTTGACACACAACCCTGACTGCAGCTTGTTTTCTGCATACTGTGCCCGACTTTTGCATTTTCATTTTTGTCTCTATCTTTTCCCACTTCTCTTCCTATGAGGGGTGGTTGATTTTTTTATATATTTTATTTTTAGAGTTGTTGCTTTCGTCCGGAGATCTTTTACCTCCTTTGGATCCGTTTCTTATTCTCTGTCCTGCTAGGACCTTCCGAGAAAAAAGAAGGAAAAAAAAAAAAAACGCTGCCAACGAGAGACGCAACAGCAGCAAGAAAACGAAGAAGAAAAAAGGCCATTCCGTTCCTTCCTTGATCCATTTTTACGGAGACGACCCTTGTTCCACTCAGAGACGAAGAGACATTTGAGTCCCTTTGTTTGTCTCCTTCTCTTTTTTTTTTTTTGTGGAAACAGTCCGTCTGGACCGGAAGCTCCTCTTCTTTACCTTGCCTATGCGCCTCCTTACTCATTCTCCCATTTATCTCCATTGTTGACATCCTCTTCATGAGCCTGATCTTTGATCTTTATGCACTACTAGACGACCCTCTTTATCATCGCAGCCGTGCTTGTTTTCTCTCCCCTCCCCGCACCATATTTTGCGCCCGTCATCAGAATGTTGTTTGCCTTTAATGTCGGATCTTTGTGTTACTAGGTAGCCTCACTGCGGCTACTACGTCCCCGATTTCACTCGAAAAACTCAGCTTCAAACCGATCAGCTTCACTACACATCTCAGACTTTGCGCCGGGTAAAAAGATCTCTTGGGCAACCATGGAAGGGGTTTTGCTTGTTCCCCCGGACCGGGGAACCATCATTGGCCGGGCTATGTGGAAGGTGTGTCTCACTGTTCCCACTGAACTGCGTGATGTTGTGACGCTGGATCTCACATACTAACGCACCTCGATGTCAATGTCAACAGCCCCGATTCGTCATGGTCGGTATGCAGAGACGATGGGAGCAGCCCTCATCCGTACCTGGAAGAATGACCATGCCAAAAGAAAACCAGCCTATTTTACCTTTTTTGACCATCTTCAAGTCCAAGGTGCGCTTTCTTGGCCTGCATTTAGATTAATCGGGGGTTGTCATACTGAACTTGCTACTGACACCGGGATCTCTCTGCAGAACGACACTGAGCCCATCCAACAGCATGCCCTCTCCTCTATTACAGACTGTCAAGTCCAAGTGATCGCACACAAGAAACAAGGACAAGTCGCCCCGACACTGGTGATAACTGTCGCACCGGATCCGGCGACAGACAAACTGAGAAAGCGCCGCTCGAGTCGCGCCGCCGGTTTGACTAGTAGCAAGGAGTCCCCAGGAAACACCCTTTACTTTCGGACGGGGGATGAGACGTTGAGTTTACAGGATTGGGAGCGATATATTCAGGGGCAAATGCAGAGGCCGTCGGGGCCGCCTCACGGAGCTGGCGTACCCGCGAGCCCAATGAGCCCTATGATGAGTCCGATCTCGCCGACCTTTACGAACCCTTTCGCCGGCGGCACACGGTCAAGAGATCCCTCTGACTACTTTCCCAGACCACCTAGTGGGGCCGCGTCGGCTTCACAATCACAGTTTACCAGGGGCACAGGTTTGAGTCACAAGAACGCGAACCAAACATACTCGAGCCGTGAGCGACCCATGACATACTCGGGGTCGCCCAGTCTGCGGTCCAAACGAAGCGACATCTCCTCGCATGCTAGCTTCATGAACCACTCTCACCATCCGTCATATACGCAACACAGCGGCTATTACAACGCCGCACACCCCGCAGACCTGCCATCGCCGGCCACTACAGTTCCCGATCACGGTGTCGAGTTTATCGAAGGTTGGACTGCTGCCCAGGGCAGATCTTCGACCCTCAACTCGCCAATTCGGGGTCGTGATAGTATCAGCTCTCAAGTCACGTCACCGATTACAGCTAATGCTCCCGCCGCGCCTTCGGCAGCCACGCTCGAAGCAAGCTCGCCGCCAGGGCCTCGGGAAACAATTCTCGACAGGGCTTTTCAAATGCGCTGCATTCCTGGCTCCGAGAAGGAAGTGCCCGGTGAAGAGAATCTGAGTTCTTTAGCACGCTTTGAAGCACTTATGCGGGAGATGGATAAGAAGCGACAGTCCAGGGAGGCGGAAGAGGGCAAGAGGGCGCGTCACCAAAAGCAGCAACAGCATCAACCGCAGCCCGGGATACCGAATAGTGGGTGGGACCAGGACGACGAGTCCAGCGAGGATGAGTCTGATCTGGAGGACTACCGACGGAACAGCAGCGAGGCCAGACACGTTTCACAGCCTCGCAGTGGCTTGCAGCGGGGTCATAGCTATAGTCATAGTCTTACGGCCCAGAGTGGTGGCTTTGCCCACGAGGTGGACTTGGATGACGACGAAATCGTCATTCCCCCTGGGGCGCAACGGGCCTTGGATTTTATCACAACCGGTCGCAGTTCCCCGGCGATTCAGTCTCCTGAGAACCTGGCTAGCCCAAGGAGTCCTATGGAGTATCACCATGACTACGACAACTTGAGTCAGTCCATGAACAACAGTGTGTCTTACCACGATCCGTACGAAAACTCCGGGACTGTCGCTCAAACAATGTATAGGCAGCACGAGGTAGCGGAGAGTAACACGAACCGACCGCATATGCACCACGGAATCCAGCAGCAGATCTATCCATCATCTGGCACAGCAACACCGACGGATCACATGAGTTCCATACCTGCGTCGTTGCTGGGAGGTTTATCACGACGCAATACGTCCGAGAAGCGCAACTCAGCCTCGAGCTCAAAACGCATCAGTTTCACTGAACAGTTGACGAGGAGGTTGAGCAGCACAAGCAGCCTTCTGCTTCAGACAAACCATGAGAAATCTTCAGCCGGTCGCACAAGTCACGACGGAGAGGCGAGCCAATCCTCATACGGGTCGAGGTCAGCCACCTCGCATCCTCGCGGGGTCATACCTTCGCATGCGCCGCCAGGCCCACCGGAACGTGAATGGGAGAAGAAGTGTGGTTGGCGCGGCAGCGTGGTCATTGGCAACGAGGGTGGTTTTCTTTGAACCTACCGAGCACCAGCATTGATTCTCACGAACTGCCTACTTTTCGCGCTTACTGCGCTACAAAAGAAAATCCTTCTGTTATTTTGGCATGAGCACTTTACGCTTTTGCTGTTGGGATGTAACGATGAAACATATTCTTTTCTAGGGCATCTGAACTGGTCATGGAAAGGACAACGACCCGAAGATCACGTTTGCGCCATCTGTTGAGATATACCCTTTTTTTTCTGCTTTTTTTTCCTTCTCACGACTATCATGATCAAATTTTACTTCAATCTCTGTAATTATTAGGAGCCAGCGAGGGAGGAGAGTAGGATCTAGAACTACTCTTGTGGGAAGGCGTCAGGGCATTTGTAGATGTTAAAGTCGCATCTCGGAACTTGTCATACTCATCTCAGGAGTTTAATGATAGCATATTTCTAACCTCCCAATCTCCAACGTCTTGAACCCCTGGCCTGCGTTCAGGAGAGTTGTTTACCAGTGCCAAACCCATTGATTACAAGCTCAAAGCTAACAGGGACGATATTAGGCAAGATCTTGTCATGCTTGATCTTTGCCAAGCAAGCGACGAGAACAAGATGGACCGAGCAAGGGATATCAGATTCAATGCCTAGACGGTTCGCTCCGGACCAGAGTTGCTGGTCTTGGCAGGTATGCTACCGTCGGGCCTGCAGATATCTTGGGGCTTGATCGCCCCGTCTCTACTTTCATAGGCTCACCTGTTCTCCATCCGCAGCCGATCTGCAAAGAACTTCATAATGGGCAGTATCTCATCTCTACTCTCGGGCATTCCATCATGGGGCTTCTTCCACGTCGCCACCTCGACGTTGTCAAACTCGTTCTTGACGGCCTCGACGGCGTCGTCGTCGAGGTCCTCGCTCGCCCGACCACGGCACAGAAGCACAGGCGTCGAGGCCTTGGGCCTGTTGCTGACGCTCGGCACCATGGAATGTGGGAGAGGCCCACCGACCGAGATGACGCCCCTGAAGGCGGTCCCCCTAGCGGGACGGCCGCCGACACATCCGTCAGAACCAGCGCCTTCGGTCAGGTCGACGACCTGGGGCCCCATCCGGATGCTCGACGCCAACCCGAGCGCCAGGCTACCGCCCTGCCCAAAGCCAAACAGCAACACGTCGGACACGTCCCAGCCGCAGCGGCCGACGATGACGTCCCCCACGAGCTTGTCGAGCAGGAGGCGCCTGGCCTTGTCGAAGCCCGGGTCCGGGTCCAGGCCGTCGCCGCTCCCGACCTTGATGTCGTCCCCGTAGTGGAAGTGCTTGGTCGGGCCCGAGTCGAGCGGCAGGCCGAGCATGGCCGGGGGCAGGGGCGACGGGCCGCGCACGGCGACAGACAGGACCCCTGGCAGGGCCATTCCCCGCGCGAACCCCGCGTAGGGAGTCTCGTTGTCGCCTAGGCCATGGAACAGCACGAGGATGGCGGTGGTGGACTCTGGCGGGGTGGGGAAGTGGAGCTGGGTGTGCAGTCCGGACTCGGCGAGGGGTGCAAAGTCGGCCTCGGTTGGGATGCGGATGCTTGACGGTGCCGTCATGGTGTCGTGTGTGTGTGTTTTCAGGTTGGTTTTATTTTTTTTTTCTGCTTTTTTAAGAGAGTCTGATGGTACTGGTTGTTTTCAGGCATGGAATTTATGAATGAGAGGTGAGTGAAAAACACTGTCCAATAATCACATTCAATTGTGGTGGATTAATTGACGTCAGTGGGCCGCTCTCACTATTGCGATGCAATGCATCCGTTTATCTACTCTTTTTTTTTTTTTTTTTTTTTTTTTTTTTTCTTTTTTTTTTTTTCCCACCGGAACAGCGTGCGTTTCTCAATTCTTTCTCATTGCGCTGCTTTCTAGACATGATCCGTATAGTAGAAGAAACAACTTTTTGAACTAAAATCTCCACCAGTCATCCATCCAAGTCATGAATGCACCTTTGGGGTGGTCATTTTCCCTTCCCATATCGGCTAAGTAGGTAGGGACGAGGTGACTTCCTCATCCTGTGCCCCTTCTGATGCCACTATGCAAACTAATCGCACTCACAACTCGTACCGACACCATGCCATTTCATTGTTTGCCCTCTTCGACATTCGCAGGCTCGGGATCTCCTTTATGGCAATGGCATATATGCCCTGTCGGTTCTCCCGAGAGACAACCTTGATAGCGATGCATGGAGGGGGATGGCCTGTGAGCGCGCTGGCCGTCTTGATAACCCAGATTGGACACTGGCACGTGGTTCCTCGGTTGCCCACCACCATCATCTGCTATTTGTCTTTACTGTTGAGAGGCTTCCGTGGCAAAGCCAGTCCCCGACTTGAACTTCAGGACAACGAAAAGGGCCAGACACTGCGTCCTTTGTGGCGGAATGTCTACCACCTACATTACGAGGTGTCCCGTCAAGCAAGAGCATGATTAGGTGAAGGCGAGAACCGAGCCAGTATACCTATAAAAACAAGAAAACCAGGGATACTCGGGATGAACTGGATCGGGTAGGTAGACCAGGGTTTCAGGTCGCTTACCTAGGCTGTCATCCAAAATGGGGTAGGTAAAGGAGCTTTGTAGATATATGGCAAACTACATCGACTAGATGAAATCAACACATAGAGCCTACAGCTTGGATCCAGCCGGAACTTCAACGTCGGGCTTCGCCGCATCTTGACCAGGAATCCTCTTGGAAACCCACTCAAGAACATGTTGGAAAAACTGCTCCCTGTCCGGCTCGGTGTGAATCTGGTGATACCAACCGTCGTAGGTCCTGAATTCCTTGTCTTGTAACCCCTTCTGCTCGTCAAAGAACTTCCTGGACGCATGGTAGTCGCATGTCTTGTCGGCGGTACCATGGCCGAGCCACATAGCCTTGACTGACGGGCACAGCTTAGTCTTACCCGACGCGAGGTCCATGGTCCGGTCCAGCAGCGACGCCAGACCCTCGAGGGTGCCGAGGTTGTGGCACAGCTTGTCGGCCTCCAGGATCTTGACGACCTCCTGGTTGCGCGTGAGGTCCTTGGGCGGAATGACGTGCTCGAGCTGGCGGTGCGGCATGAACTTGCCCGCGAACCGACCCACGTTCACCTTGAGCCAGCTCGGCGCCTGGCCGGCCGGCCATGCGATGAAGGGCGCCTCGAGGATCCAACCCTGCACCCGGCTGACCACCTTATCCTCGTACGTCCGGTCGCTGGCAAGGGTCAGCACCTGGCCGCCACCCATCGAGTGGCCCATGACGAACACGGGCAGGTTGCTGCCGTCGTCGAGCAGGGGCTCGATAAAGGCGACCATGTCGGCGATGACCATGGACGTCGGGCCAGTCTTGCCGCGGTCGGCCGGGTTCTTGACGGACCTGCCCCAGCCACGCTGGTCAAAGCCATATACGGCGATGCCGCCCTTGGCCATGGCGTTGCCAAAGTCATTGTACAAGTTGACGTGGTCCGAGAAGCCATGTATCAGGACCAGCTTCGCCTTGGGAGCGCCATCGGGCTGGAAATCCGGAGGTTTCAAAAGTCGGTTAGTCTTCAGTCTACCCCAACTTGGTTCATGTCCGCCCGGACTATTTGTCTTTGTTTAGTGCCAAGATACGAACTACATGAGGATGTCCGTCGCAAGAAGAATCGAATCCGGCAATGGGCGAGTCTGAACTAGACTGCCTAGATGGAGTCGGAACAGGCTAGATCCCGACATCCTTGACTCTAAGACCTACATAATATTTCATGATGCCGAGGTTCGAGAGGAGTAAAAAAAAAAAAAAAAAAAGGTTAAATGAATAATAGCCTTACCAGCCAGGTCCTTGTGTACAGGCTCTGGTTCCCGACGCTGAACGTCCCCTCGCTGATCTGAACCATATTGAATAAGTGTTGGTGGGAATTTGAGGCTTTGTTGAATGGCGGCACGCCGGTTGAAGGGGGCGTGTGGCAATGCAAATGCTAGTCGAAAGCCCGTAGCGAATCAAAGTGAGACAGGATTGTGGTGCTATGTGCTGGGTGGTAAGGGCAAACACGAATTAGTTAGTTAGTTGACCTCCAGACTTTTCTCGATTACGAGGTTCGAAAAGGAAAGGAAGCTTGAAAATACCGAGATAAGCTCCCCCCAAAGATTTCAAGAATAAAAAACAAGCAAGATAACGTGGCGGATGGATGATTTCTGGGCAAATCTCACCAAAAAAACAAAAGGATCTGAGGCCGCAAGTGCAGGAAATTGGTAGCCGTTAGCTGTCTAGCTTGTATCGAATCACATGCTCACAATCTCCCCAGAAAGCAACAATCGATGCTTAGTCAAACTGCCTGACGTCCTTGCGCCCAAAAGTCCGATTGACGTGGATCCCCCAACGACAACTTAACCTTGGCGCCTTGCGGAACTGGGCTTCTTCTGGCTTGGGGGACACCCCCCCAAAAAAAAAAAAAAAAAAAAAAAAAAAAAAAAAAAAAAAAAATCCGTCTGGTTATTACATTCCTTTTCGATTTGCCATAGGCAATCAAATCAGTTGATACGGCGAAAGGCGGCCCGAATTGGAATCCATCTTAATTCTAAATTCTAGGCGTGCGCCCAGCCAGGTTAAGCTTTGCCAGGTGTGGATCCAAGCGTCTTCTCGAGCAAGACTACAGTACTACATCAGTTGGTGCAAACATCGCCTGAGCCAATCCCAATGGCTTTCAACTGACCTATACCTAGGTACCTATCTACCACAGAAACATAGCCTTTGGCCAGATAGCAAAGCTCACAAACCGGTAGATAGATCTAAGTCAGCCTTATCCAGTACAAAGGTGGTATACGCGAGGAATCCAAGACAGCCAGACCCCGGACTCGGGTCAAAAGAAATGACTCCAAAAGAGACACCCACCCATGAACCAGGGCGTACAAGGGAATAAAAAGAGCCAGTAGATGAATGAGAAGCACACCGAACAAGCCAGTAAAAAGAAGAAAGAATTACACAAAACACCGCGAACCCCTCTGCCGGAAACCCAATCAAAAAACCCCGCTACTCCCCATAGAAGCTGACCGGACCTTGATAGTAACCTAAACCCGTGAAATATGCTTCTCAGTCGTTCCTCGTTGCGTCGTTAAAGCCATCGCCACGCCAGGAAGAGCCGCGTCGAAAAAAAAAACAAAGACTCCCAGATGATTTCATTAAAGACGATATTAGATCAATGTGTCCATCGAAGGCAAGAAAGAAGTCCGACCCGCCCAAGAAAAAGGGCCTCAGGGTGTCGGGCTATGAAGGGGTGACTGGTGTATCTGTTCCATGCGTAGCCAAGGACGTAGGCTCTGGAGGAAAGTCGAACTTGATGCTGTCCATTGGGAAGTCCTCATCTGGGGTTCGAATCCCTATCCCGCTATCGTCGGGATTCATGCTCGCGGAGGCGTCTTCTTGAGAGCCATTTGCTGGGCTGCAGTCAGGAAATGGGGCACGGTCAGGCTGTGGCTGAGATTGTGAATGACCATGATGTTCCTCGCTGGCTCGTCCCAGGGTCGACTCCTGTAAGCTGGTTTCCCTGATATCTGAGGCATAGGACTTTTGAGCCTCCTCGGCCGAGACGCTCTTGGTCGATGTCATCCTCAGGAAGCCGCCCAGTTCTGCTTCAAACGACATCATCTCGTCGATCCAGCATTTGGTCACCCACCAAGTGCCAAAGCTCTTGCCCGCGCAAATGGTCAGATCTCTCATAATAGCCGACCCTACGCGGTCCAGGTAGCAGACAATGTCTGATGCTGAGGCATAGGGGAACCTGCTGGGGAGCGAGCGCAAAAAGGCAAGCCACAAATCCAGAACGCGAGTGGTGTCCGCTTCCGGCGCCTTCGGGACTGGTGGTCCTCCGTTGACGGCCAACCAGGCTCCGTGCGTCGTCTTGCTTTCAACCTCATCCCAGTCAATCTCCGCCGGAGCGATAAGGTCCCTGATCTCCTTGAGCAGGATATCGGCCACCTCGTCCATTGCTCGCCTGGGAACATTCTCGGCGATCTTGCGATAACTCAGCAGTGTGATGAAATCTTGATACATCTCATTGCGGTTCGGTGCGTGTGCCAGCATGTTGGCTGCTGCATGGGCAGCCAGGTTGACCCGAAGCTCCCTGTCCAGAAGAGCAGCGAAAATGACTGCCGGAGCCTCCTTGGCCCTCATGACGTGTGCGGGCTGCCCCTGAAAAGCGTCACGAATGCGTGGCACCAGGCGGTCCGAGATGTTGCGCATGGCATCGAGCACCGGCTTTGGAACAACTTGCAGCGATAATCCGTGCAATATACGCATCATCCGCTGGTAGAGAACAAAGTCGCATTCCTCGATCCACTGGGCTATGTCGGGGTGCGCAAATAGTCGTTGTACGGGCATCGTCAGCGTACCGAGAAACGATGTGTACAGATGAAAGAAGGCTTTCTCTCGACAGAAGCGAACACACTCGACCAACGAGGTGCAGTGAGACAGGTAGAGCGCCTCAAGCGACTTGGCTGCGTCGCGGTCGGTCCCTGGAGGTAGAAACGATTCTATCTTTGGCAGAGGCAGTGGATCTTGTGTTGAGCAGGTTGTTGTCGGTTCTGAAAGAAATGGTTCCAGCTCAATCTTGTCGGCGGGAAGGTTAAGCTCGTCAATATTTGCCGGCCTCGGGTTGCGGAACAGATTCAGTCGGTTTCTCCGGCTGCGGCTGCGGATAACCCGTGGTTCTAAAGGTTGCTGAGCGTCTGGGGATGGCAATACAGCGCGTGCTGCTGTGCATGCGCTCGAATCGCTTGCTCGTGCACTGTGATCAGAGTTCAGCATGATAGGTCCTCAACTTGGGTATATTTCTGGAGATGACATACTTGAAATTCGGAACGCTCTCTGCCAAAGGCACCTGAATAACTGCCGAGTCCTCTCGGACATCTGGTTCTTCGTCCTTCATCATGAAATCGACATAATGATACTTGGACTCTCCACGCACGCCCAATCGACGAGTCTTCAGCTTAGGGAATATCACGCGGACAAGCTTACCAAAGCTAGCCGGATTGAGGACGGTCACCCTCTCGCTTGCGCATTTCGACGCGTAGTTGGCGTATACTCTGCCCCTGGGCACAGAGCTCTTGCCCTTGGAGCAAACCTGGGCAATCCTATAGATACTTCAGTGTCAGAGTTTGCACTACCTTGTGGAGGATAACCCTCACGTAGAACATGGCACATCGCTCGAGGATACTAACCAGAGCATAGCAAAAGCCTGGCGTTGACGCTCTGACTGTGGACCACGCTCATTTCCCTGCAACTCGCGGGCAATATCGGCCAGTTGCCGGTCCTTGTTCTGCATGTAAAGCTGGCGCATCTCCAGCTCATTGTTCACGCTGGATCGCGTGCCTTTGCGCGTACCCGCCGCTCCAGTGACCGAGTCACCATCTAACTGATCGTCGCGGTCGATCGAATGGCTGTCCATATCCATAAAGCTACTGTGTGCGCTCATGCTTTGCTGTGGGATCACGTTGGAGTGACCCTGATAAGACATAGAGTGGTTCAGCGAGCTCATAGTCGAGTCCATCGAGTACGTGCGCCCCGTTTGCAGATGGGGAGCAGCCTGAAGCATCATATCCTCAGTGGACATGTTATGCGCAGTCATCTGAGACATGCTGCTCGAGGCGGGCGCCAACTCCCTATGGTGTGATCGGTCGTGCATCCAAGAATTTGAGTACATGGAGTTGCCATCGAACGAGGCAGCTTCAAGGCTTTGTTGCGTGGGTATGCTTTGTATTGAGCCTCTTGACTCGGTTCGTGGACGATGTCCTTGAGATGGCGCTCCCATGTTGGGTTGAACGCCAGGCGGGACTGCATAGTACGAGTCCGACATCAGTGAAAAGGGCCAGCAGCGAGCGGCGCCCCCACCCACTCTAGCGAAAGAGTTCGAGTAGGACGACCCAAATGCGTAAAACGGTAATCGACAAGGTGGTTTGTAAAGTCGATGTAGTAGACCAATATCGTGTCGCGGCGTGTTGGACTTACGGGTGTCCGGGGGGTTTTACAATGTCGTTTGCCAAGCTGGTTGCTCCGTTGTTTACCTGGTAAGGAAAAAAAAAAAAAAACAAGCTGTCGAATGCGAGACGTGTTTTGGGGAGATTTTGGGATCGAAGGAGGGTAGCTGGAAGATCGCTAATTCAACTTATTCGAGCCACTCGCGTCTAAGTATATATTCAAGACATGAATGAGCGGCTGCGATGTTGAAGATACTGAATTGCGAAGCTCGGTCGCGCATAGGGTTGTAAAAAGAAGTTTGCAGTCGATCAAAAGCGATGTTGTTTTGTTATGATTTTTCTCCGCGGCAACTGGCCAGTGGGCACGGCACGCTCGTCTGACCTAGAAAACGTCTGTGCTCGGTCTATGCCAGCCCCTCGGCCAGCCACTCGGAATGCATCAGAAGTTACTGTTCGTTACGCATCCACTTGATTTTGGTGCAAGTGCACCATTGGGTGGGTCTGTAAACAAAGATAATTCTCATCACGTGAGCTCTGCGCGCTCGAATGACGAATGACCGAACCGCCCCCGCTTGGAGCTTGGAATGTTATCGGGAAATGGTCTGCATCTGCCACCACCTGCAAGGGCGCCGCCTTACAGCAATCAAATTTCGCTCGAGAAAATAGTCTAGGATATAAGCAGTTCGGTTTTTCACAGCCAAAAAGCCTTGTAATCTGTGCCGAGAAGTAAAAACAACAACAACAACAATAACAACATCAGCGGGCGAGAACAGCTAGTCTGACCTAGCTACCTATGTAATTATAAGAGCGGTTAAATATTTGGTCATGTTCGTGTTGATCAACGTGACGCCATCAATTCCAATTGCAATGCGCAATTCCAATCCATCCTAGGAGTACCACCGTATACAGTACAGTACGACATGGAGGGCAGGTCGACAGCCAGATTATGTAATCCGACCTACCCGAAGGCAGCACGCAATGCTGCGTCACAGCTTCCGATGATTCCATAAGCACGCACAGCAGCTGCGGCACAAGAAGCTTTGACAGTGCTTTAGTGCACACGTAACGCTTCTTTCACCGACCGGACATACCACAAACTTTAACATTTGCCCAAGTCAACTAACAGCCTAACCCTTACTTGTACTCACCTATCTGCCTCGAGTGACTGTCTTGACTGTTCCCGAGTTCCATTACTTACTTGTCTCGATTGTTTTGCAATTTGCAATCCTAGAGCTTCCAAATTCCAATATTTGCTACCCTGTCAAATAGAGCAATTTTAGAGAGCTTCTCTTGCACTTTACTTCCCTGCCAGATAAACCCTGTGCCAATCGCCCACCATCAAACCCCCCTCACCACACCAAAATGTCTTCCCCTCAGGATCGCGCGCAGTACTACATTGGACAGCTTGACCGTGAGGTATGAGGACAATCAACTTTTAATTTCCTCCCGCATACTGGCGGCTGCGAGCATGGAACTAACATATTGCCGTTCCCTCGGTCAATTAGCTGTCCAAGTACCCCGCTCTGAACAACCTCGAACGGACGACCGGGGTCCCCAAGGCCTATGCCGTCGTCGGCGTTGCTGTTCTTTACTTCTTCCTGATCGTCTTTAACCTCGGCGGCCAGCTTTTGACCAACATCGCCGGATTTGGTATCCCCGCTTACTACTCGCTCGATGCGCTCTTCAGCGCCAACAAGGAGGATGACACCCAGTGGTTGACCGTGAGTGCTTTGCCTAACTCGCTCGCTTCCCTACCGTAGTGGGAGCTGTATTAATTCTTACTGACTCTTGTTCATTTCAGTACTGGGTCGTTTTCGCCATGTTCACGTGCGTACATGAAGCTCCGTTTCGAGCTGAAGCTAAGCTCTAGACACATATTTTGGGCAATGTGCTACATTGATCCACCCCCTAATGCATTATTGACTAACAAACCTTTGCAGCGTTGTTGAGAGCCTTGTTAGCGTTGTCTACTGGTTCCCCTTCTACTACATGTTCAAGTTCGTCTTCCTGCTGTGGCTCTCGCTCCCGGCATTCAAGGGCGCCGACATCATTTTCCGCTCCTTCCTCGCCCCGACTCTCTCCCGCTACTTTGTGCACTCGCGCCCCGCCTCCAGCAACCTTCGCGCCAAGGCCGACTCTGCCGGCAAAGCCGAGTAAGCTGCTGGAGTTGAGGAGACTGTTTGCAGCTGGAATCAGATGCATGGAAGCGCCTCTGTTCAGCACGCTGGGCTTCTGCGTAGCCTCTAGGGGTTGTTGATCGGATGGGTTTCCCACGAATGCATGCCATGGTAGTTCACGGTCTCTACGACATTGGATGCTTGTCATTAGCACTGCGCTGCAGCGCAACTGATCTTCAAGTATTCAAATCGAGAGGTGTTTGACGAGAATAGGTATGGATGATGACGAGACGGTACAACGGGAGTAATGGGGTATGTAACTTGGTTGCGGTTGAGGTTGAGGTTCAACACTTGATGTGACTGGCTTACCCAAGCAGCTGCCACTTTATTCGTTGCTTCAGCTGGAGTTTTGAAGTTGGTTTTCAATATTGTTTACAAAGACCGATGAAGCCTGCACGTCATAATGATGCTCATGGTAATATGTTTGACCACAGGTGCATGAAGCCTTATGCAGGTAGCCCATCATTTTAATTTCGCTGCACTCACGCGGTGGTGAGGTAATTCCTGGGGAGGCAACCAACACACCTCGGGTACCATAGGGGCCCTGTGTAATAGCTGTTGCGACGCGTCTAAATCTCCAGCGCAAGAGCTCGCATCTTGACTAGCACTAGTACAGAGTACTCAACCAGGCCAGTTGTGAGTGGAGAGTTCTGCAGCCAGCGATTAGTGAGTGATTGCCAAAATTCCATAGGCAAGTCTTTGCTGCCTTGGACCCTGCATGCCCAGGACTCCACAACCCCTGTCAATACAGCTGTCGGTCCCAGCAAGCCGAGACGCTGTGAAACGCCAATTGCGCGTACGTGAGATAGTCGTAAATTGATTGCAATTCAAGTCATCTTCCAACAGCATCGCTGGACGACACGTTTCTCGAGCGAAAATAATCTACATCGCCAATTCAACCATTAAACCTGACAACGACAGGACTTACGCAGTTGCGCGACGGAAGAAAATAGAAACACGAGAATAAATCTAGATTACTTCCACACTAGACGTTTCTACTACTACAGTTTGACGACAACCCCGCGCGCCAGAGAACAGACGACAAACGATAAACGTCCCCAATTGGCAGCGACTCGACCATTCGGCGAAACTCGATCCCATCCAAACCCGAGCTTCCTGGCACGCTCCAACTTCAGAGGAAGGCGCCGAAGCCTTGTAGACATATTTCGGATCACTTTTTCGGTGAAGGTTGGAATAGTCAGCGTCTGCCAATCAAATCTATTGGGTTGCTTGCTTGACTGCTCCCACAGTGGACGCATGTCCTTGCTATGCAGTTGACTTCAATCCAGTCAAGGCTTGCTGCATCCCTCGGAGTCCTCGCCAGTCTTTTGCCGCCACACCTAACCTTTGCTCAGGAATCAAATAACGAAGGACGAGACATACACAATGCCGCTTTGAAACCGAGATTGGCTCCAGCCTATGACCCTGTCTTTAGTTCCATTGACAGGACTATCATAGGCCGAGCCCCAGCTGGGGTTACACCATTGGACAATAATGTACCGCGAAGATTAGAGTTACAACCGGGAAGCACACAGTTCCTTGTATTCGAGAGGCCAGGGGAAGTTCGGACGGAGCTTCGGAGGGATCTTGGCGGGACTCAAGATTTCCCTCAAGAAAACAGCCTACCCCTAGACGGTACAGCCTCATCCGGCGAGCTGGAGAGGCGGCAGGCACCGACACGCTCAATATACATCTCGGCCACAACATGTCAACAACCACAGGCAAAGGCGGACGCTACGGCGCCCGAAATCCCCCAGCTCACGTTGTTCATATCGACAAATAACCCGCGGGAGATCACACAAAATGGCAATTCCAGCGACCCCAACATGACCTGGCGGATATTTGACGAGGGTGCTGCTATGTTTAACATCACCACCTCAGAAAACGTCTTTGTTGGCATCCAAGCACCGGCCCTGCCAAACACCATATCGGGCTCATGGGGGGTTGAGGTTGCCGCCTCGACCGACAAGCCTTACCACGGATACAGCAGCATTGAGACGCGAGATCTGATGTGGATGGATAGCGACGCCTCCGGTGCGCTCATGGTCACGCGGACCGCATCTGGTCTTAGTGAAGGTGATGACCAGGGCCCCTATGAACTGTTTGCCAGTCGGGCTGATGGCAAGAACCGCTCCTTGAGTGGGATCCGTAATTCCTACTGTGGTCTGCAGAATTACGCAGAGATCTCTGCGAAGAAAGGCGGCGCACAGAGTGTAATGGTTAAATCCAGTCTGGTGAAGCGAGCCACCGGCAACATGACAAAACAACAGTTTCACTTGACTGGGCTTCAATCAGGCACTGCGTACGACGGAATTATAGCCACCAAACAAAGGGCGAATTCCCCAGGTGGCGGAGGATTGGTTTTCAGGTCAACGCAGTTCACCACTAGACAAGGTAGGACCCATATCGTCCATTCTGACGAGACCGCTGTGTACTTGATAAAAAGCTGACACGGCTATCTCTTGTGCAGTTGAGAATAGCAGCTGCATGCTCGTCAGTGGGCTTTCATTCTGTAACAAAGTGGCCTACAAGGTACCTGCAAACACGACGGCCTTTCCCAGTCCAGAAGCTCTTGGGAAGGCTTATGACGATCAGGCCAAAGAAATCTACGACAATTTCGAAATCCAAATAGCCCAGGTTCAGTGCGAGACGGAAAATGCACAGATTTACTCACTGGCGCGCACTTGTGACGACTGCCGCGAGGCATACAAGGATTGGCTTTGCTCAGTCTCCATACCACGGTGTGAGGAGGTCAGTGAGAGCAAAGAATGGCTTCACAAGCGCAACTTTGACAACAGTGATGGCCAGCTTGAAACTTTCGAGGCGTCATCACGCAACAGCTTCGTTAACGAACAGATCGTCCCTCGCCCATACAAGGAGCTTTTGCCCTGCGACGAGCTCTGCTACGACCTGGTGCAGAGCTGTCCCCACTCGCTGGGCTTTGTCTGCCCGACACCTCTGTCCAAATATGGGTTCAACCACAGCTACCATATCAGGGAGCAAGATGGACCCAGCGGCGAGTTCAAGTGCAACTTTCCAGACAATGCGCATTTCATCGAGGTCCGCAAGTCGGCAGCCGGTACGTTTAGGTCGCTTACCGGCAACGACCGAGTTTTATCCCACTCTGTCGTAATGTACGGGATTGTCACGGCACTCGGTTTAGCCTTGGTGTAGAGCAAATGCCGACTGAGTGTCGTGTTCACTTATATGATTGAACTTGGGACTTGCTTCGTCGCGATGGCGAAGACACTTTCTTTATATATCATCTATGGGGTGGCTCCACAACAACAGACCAATGTCCTATATCCTCTGAGCATTTTCTGCCTGTTTTAGCGTCATAACTCATCTCGGATCTGTGGTCTGTAAATATTTCTTCTAACTGTCTTGCAGATATGGTGGCACTTTGGGTACAGCGTTGGGTGGACTCAACATGATTTATCTACCACCTTCATGTTTCGAAGTCACAGAGTCTTGTTTGAAATATATTACTTTAAGACTAAAAGCAACAATTAAAAAAAAAAAAAAAAACGACCATGGTTCGTGGTATGCATGCCAAGTATGAGTCCTGAGCTTTTGGCACACTGCCCAAGATTTCCGTCATTACAAGGATTTGGCTACAGGCTACTGATACTTTTGTGGTGTTACAAATACAGTTACAACCCTATACTGCCATTACACCGCTACCCCATGACAGGGATTGGGTGTTACTTCGGACTGTGGTTCCCATTGTTGTGCTCGAATCCGAACAAAGACGCAGTGGGTGGCTCACTGGCGCTTCACGGGGCGCTTTGCACGCAACCCATAACAAACTGCAACTCTCGTCCACACGAGGCCTTTACCTCTTCCCTGCAACGTTGGTGGCATCCTTGGGTGACTCAACAGGCGCTTGCAAAGCGCTGAGCTGGTCCTCCAGCTTGGCGATCTCAGCTGTGTAAGGGGGGTTTTTTTTTTTTTGTTTTTGTCAACAAGCGTTCTAGGGGCTGGCGTAAAATCTTCGCCCTCGTAAACATCCCTAGACTTACCTTGGCGGTCCCGCGTGATCTCATCCGTCTCCATCTTGACCCAGGCGTAATAAGCGACCTGATAGACAAACATGGCAGAGAGCACAACTTTCAATATCGGCCTTCCAAACGTCTTGTAGAAGCTTCCCTGGCTCTCGAGAATGTGTCAGTGTGAGAATACCGGCTGGGCTTTGCTTCAAAGCATAAGCATGGGGGAGAGTTGCTGGCATCAAAGAAAACATACACTCAATGACGGCTTAGAAGAAGGAGAAGAAGAAGAAGATGATGAGCATCTAATTTGCCGAAATGGTTGTGTCCGGCCAACAGCGGTCGTGGTCCTGAAGCCCGTGACTAGAGGACTCCGGAGAGCCCTCAGAGTGGAGTTTGAAAGCATTTGGAAGCTACCCCTGAGCCGTCTCTCATATGGCCGCTTTTGCAGCACAGCGATAAAAATCACTCTATTTCGATGCCTTCGTCCGTCGGCTAAAGATGAAGATCACACTCAGCTAATGGGCTGCGTGTTTGGAAAGCACGAGTTCCAAGAATTGGCTATTGAGGGCTGGTAGATTTGGTGTCTAAAATTAGGTTCATTTGCTTTCGCAAATCGATTGATTTTGGATGTCTACCGACTACCCGCACCAAAGCGTACCTTGTCCTTGACAAAAGCAGGTACTGCAGGAAAAGCTCTCCAAAAAAGCAGAAGGGTCCGTTTAAAAACTGTGGACATTGACGGTGCGCCGCGCGCGCTTCTCTCGCTCGCTCGCGTGGTTGGCGTCGGCAAGAGATCCGCCGTTCCCACCCCGCACCTAAGGGTGAGAACCACCGACAGGGGTCAGGAGTTTGGCAAGCTTGGGGCCCGGTCCCTTTAATTGAACAAGAGAGAAGTGTCTTCAACTTTGCGCGGCGCGAAACCGTGACGGCTGGTGTTGTGGATTGGAACTTGGTTCATCTCTCTCGTCTTGTTGGCCTCTTCTTCCCGGAAAACAAGACACAACTAAAAACAGATCACCAATCCAAACCCAAAGAAGACAAACAAACCAAAAAAAAAGAGTCCAGATATACCAACAATCTGTCCATTCGCTTTCGCAAAGAGTCATCGCCAACGGCGTTCAAGAACATAAATAAACGAGAAGCAACCACCACCAAATTCGCCCGCCACAACCAAACGTTCCCGTTCGCTTGACGTCGCGCCAACCCGTTATTCCCGTTTTCCCCTCCCTTTATCAACCCATTCCGTACGGTCAACGGCGTTGCCAGGCCCTCCTTCGTAAATCAAACCTCGACCCGATTAATCCCCGGGAGCACACAGCACAATGGTTCGACGGCTCTGCCCCCTTATTTTCCATGACTCTGGAAATAGCAATTGCGACTTGAGTATTGAGTGGCAAAGAGGCTGACACAACGCCCCCTCTTTCGGGCGCATCGACGCAAAAAACAGGCGCAAACACCAGAACAGAGACGACGCAACGCAAAGTTCATCAAGGACCAGGAGGCGCGTCGTGGAAAGTCCGAGTCGGATATCAAGACACGCGGCAAGGAGATCCAAAAGTCGCCCATATCTCCAATCTGGCTGGGTATGATTTTGCTCGACACTCTCCTCTTCCCGCAAACTGCGCCCCGGACCTGTCCCCTCACTGACATAAAACTGCCTTTTCGTGCGCTAGGACTTCTCGGCTTCGTCATCTTTGGAGGTCTGGTCTTCGAGGTCTTGTCGCGCTTCTTCCTCTGAAGGGCACAACGATGCCATGTCACACCGATCCAGACGGGCCATCGTAGCCAAACTTGTCTCGTCCAGGGTATAAAAATTGGCGAATTCGATAGGCGCGGCTTGACTGGTCGGAATTCGAAAGCCCGGTTGATGCTGGCGTGCTGTCACGCTGCAGCAAAGGTGTCTCCTGGCGCAACAGCAAACCCCCATAGCTCCGTACTGGCAAATGGGGACCTCTTCTACCGTCAGTATCTTTCAGACATGAGGCAACAAAAAAATAAAAATAAAAATCATGTATGCCACATGGATAGCAGGTGGACGTTTCATTTTCTTACGATCACGACCTTTTGAGCTCTGGTGGCTCCGTTATCTTACCAAGGGGTGTTCGATTTTTTCATTATTTTGTGTCTTAATAGACACTTCTGGGCCTTGTTTCTTATGAGATATCTGAATTTCATATTTTGTACCTTCGAGTAAGCAACCTCGGCAGAAAATGGACTTTGCTTATTACAACGCAATGGCAAAAGACTTCTGCCTACAAACTCAACAGAGTTGCTGTCAAAGCGTACGAATGATGACATATACAAGGAAGGGTATAGACATTGACGTAACGCTCGAAACATGGTGTTCCTCAAGCCCCTAAACCCCTTTTCTGGCCTCCCATCTCATGCTTCATCTTCATGCCGTAATCAAATTGCCTCTGCAAGTCGTCGGCCGACCGATAAGAGTCAGCCTTGCCCCTTGACGTGCCAGTAGACGCCGACGCCGCCTCGTTCCCTGCTTTCTTGCCGCCCAAAAGTCTCATGAACTTGTCCTGTCTTGAGGCGCCTCCCTCGAGACCGCTCACATTCCATTGCTCAGCTGCGCTGGTGCGGGCGTGCCTTTTCTCCATTACCCCGGAAGCTTCGGCAGTAGTTTCATCCTTTGACTTCGATTTCTTCGACTTCTTATCGTGTGTTGTATCGTCCGCAGAGGTGGCCACTGTTCCCTCCGACTCAGCCGCTCTCTTGCGCTTCTTTTCTTCCTTGCGAGCCTTCTTGGCCTCCTTTTTGTCTTGTGAAGGCACCCCATCTGCAGTCGGCTCCACATCGCGCGCATCTGTTTCCTTCACTTTCGACTTGTCCTTCTTGACTTTCTTTTTCTTTCCACGCACGCTGTCCTCATCGACGGATTCTGATTCTTTGGCTTCCTCTGTTTCTGGTTTTGATGCATTGGTAACCTTGCTGTTTTTGTCATCTTTCTTAGACTTTTTGCTCTTTTTCTCCGACACAGGCTCTGGTTCCGCCGAGGAATCAGCGTCAGATGTCGACTCGGTGTCTGATTCAGAGTCTGATCCGCTGCTGCTCGATGAGTCCACCTTGCTTGTGTCCTTGTCATCCTTTGCCTTATTAGAAAGAGTGAGAACAAATGGTCAGGTTGAGAATTCATCAGAGCGAGGACAATAAGTGAGGACTGGGGTAAGATCCACACATACATGGACTTGGGCGGCCATCTCCTCATATGCAACCCTGGCCTTCTCTGCATCTTCCAGCAGCTTCAGACCCTCCGCCTTGAGCTGCTCGGCGCGCAATTTTAGGCGCAGCATCTGCCGTTCCCTCTTCCCCTTGCTGGATGTGGTCTTCTTCTCTACGCTCGCGCTGGCATCAGCCTTCCCATCTGTCAATTTGAATGCTTGCTTTGCCTTGAGCTTGCGCTCCTTCTTGGCCTGGGCCTTCAGTTCTTTCTTTTCCTTGCGCATTGCGGCTCGTATAAGCCGCTGGGCCTCCTTTGACTCGAGACTGGCAGCTGTTTCGAACAGCATATGTCAGCAGCACGTACGGGCAGAGAGCTATGGAGCTCTGACTCGAAGAGACCTACCCTTGAGTCCCTCGGGAGCTTTGTCAGGTGACATTTTGTAATCCTTCTTGACCTTTGAAGAGGCACAATGCCCCATAGAAAACCCAAACAACCCCCGGAAGGAATATCAGGCGCTTTGAGGTTGTCGGGTATGAAGTGTAAGTACTTGGCCTATTAGATAGTCCATCTGTCTCGAGAGGGTCGCGGGGAGAGTGTTCTGCCGGGCGGTCTGTCAACTTTTTTCTGGGCCACCCGATAAGGCAACCCGATAACCCGGCGATATATCACAGACGAGGTCGGCAACTAACAAGCTATAAATAGTAACCTAACGTGAACTTGGAAGAGATATAGATTTTGCCATGTCTGGTGACCACATACTGCATGCCGCTGGATGAAAAACATGCCATCTGCCACATTTGTTTCTGCGCCGATGGCAAAACTCGAAGGAGGGCAAATGTTCAATTTGGTCACCAATAGTCTTCCGCTCAATCGTCCTCCAGCAACATGTCACCGATCAAAGGCTTTCTGCCGATACACAGCAATGAAACAAGACACATATGTAGACCCAAGAACTTCCAACTCATGTCAGGTCGCCTTTACATGCTAAATGGACGTTCTTTTTACGCCATCCTCCAAAATAAAAGGGTATACCGCCGCACGGGCGAGACTATTATAAGAATGAGGGTATGACCTGACCCCTGCTCTGAATTTACAAGGGCAAGTAAACAGAAAAAAGATAAGCATACGCCACGAACACCGCGCCCGCCCAATGTCCAGAGGATGCCAGTATGATTGGTGGTCCTGATCCCTTGAACCTCAACCATGCGGCCGAGAACCGCGAAAAATATACAAATGAAAGTCCAGACTGTCTTTTAGCCTTCGATGTGTGACTTCGAGTTGCCGAGCCCCAGGAGTTCCAGGCAACGTTGGCCCAAATTGACCACTTCACCTTCGTCGTCGTCGTCGTATTCGTTGTCAGAATCGACCGGTTGGTTGGCTATCCCCTTGATCATCTCCACAATGTCCTCGGACTTGCCCACCTGGGCCACGAGCTTCTTGTCTTCTGACTCAAGTAGCTGTAGTAACGTCCACATCGCAATATGTTGAAATGTAGCGTCGCCACTTGCTAGAAACCTGCTCAGATACCCGTGGATGCCACCAGCGGGCTCCGTCCAACACTGAATGAACATAGAATAGTCACCCACTACCATGGCACATCAGTAAGGGCAGGTCTAACGGATGATTTTCCAACGACATACCTTTTGATGATAGATTGCCCAGCGCCGCCGCACTGTTTCCCTGAACCTCGACGCTTGTAGACTGCGTCAGCGGCAGAAGTACATCCATGACTCCCAGGCTCAGCAGTATCAGCTTCAAGTCATCAGCAAGAGCCAACACCGCGATAGCGGCAGTCATTTCCGATTGCACTGTGCTGGGTACGTCGAGAACGAGTTGCTTGCATTTCTGCACAGCACCTGCTTCGAGGACCAACTCCTTGTTGCGGTCGGAGCTCGCGGCGAGATTCCTCAATGTAGAAATGGCGTGGCATTGTATTTCTTCGTTGTCGGTTGACCCGAGCAAGTCCACCAGAGGCTTCAAGAAGCCAGCCTCAATGATTGGCGATTCATTCAGCGGATGAATCGATATATTCCGAATGCAGGCCACAGCAGACAAGATAAGAGGCAGGTATGACGATTGCAGAAGACGAAGGAGTGGGGTGAGACCATTCGCCCTCACGATGTCGAGCTGATACTTCTCGTCCGACGCCAGATTTCTGAGAGCAAGCGCTGCTTGACACTGAACCTTCGGTGACGATGACTCCATCAGGGCGACAAGCGACTGTATGAGCTTGGGCTCAGTTTGTGCCAGCTTGGCGCGGTTTGTAGCATCGACAGCAATGTTACTCAAAGCGGTTGTGCAGTAGTACTGCACGTCGACGTCAGACGATGTCAAAAGCTGGACTAGAACTGGTATAGCACCGGCGTTTACCAGCTGTTGCCGGTTTTCATCTACAGAGTAGGGGAACCCATCAGTCAACTTATCAAAAGACACTTCACATCATATAGACCAATGGAGGAGCGACCAACCTGAGTGAGTCATGTTGAGGAGTGCACCTGTGGCGTTCCGCTGGACGCGCATATCTTTGGACTTGGCAAGGCGGGTGAGAGGGCCAAGGGCCCCAGACTTAGCAATCTTGGCCTTGTTCTCTTCATGTGTCGCCAGGTTGGTAATGCATCCGACGGCGTTGCATTGCACCTCGACATTTGAGGAGCACATTTGCCTGATCAACGGGTTCAGACCTCCGAGAGCCACAATCTTGACTTTATTCTCCGCTTTATGCCACAGCAGGGTCAGTAACAGGCTTGAGATGCCAGGACAGGCCGCACTACTCACGATTAACCGCCAGGTTGCCTAACGCAGCACTTGCAGCCCGTTGCACTTCAAGGTCATCGCTGGCCAGAAGGAGAAGGATCGGGTGAAGAGTATCGCGGTCCACCTCGCGCACATCTAGATTCAAACAGTTAGCGCCAGGCACACATAGAGCTCACTGCAACCAGCGCTCGATATCTTCATGCGCCATCCCATCTTTCGGTGCCGCCAAGGTCATTTTCTTCGCACCTCTTTCTGTAATCTCTGCAAAGGTCAAACTGGCGCTTCTTTGCAGATCCAGATTATCCGAGTATACGAGCGTGCTCAGTGCCCTCAGGGGCTCGCCTGAGAAAAAATCGGTCTCATTTCGCTGCGGTAGTAATTCAGTATCTGACATCTACGTGTATCGAAACGAAAGGGATCCACGCACGTGTTCGAGATAGGTAAGAAGGTCGGCGACGGCCTCTCGCTCGTTATCTGCAAGTGCAGGTTCGTACAAACCCTCCCTGGCGGCCCCTACGTAATGTCAGCGAGATTTTTCGCGAACCCGCAAATCTAGAGTGACGCGGTTGGGAAGGCCATACCTCCGCAGCATGATGAGCTGCAAACACCCATTTTTTCGTTCTCTGTATTATGAATGATCTCGATGCTGTAGAGGTTGAATCGGTTCGATATGGACGAAGTCGTGATGCCGAGGAATTCGACTGGGTTGATCAGCCGCCTTGCGCAGCCCAAGCTGGCCGGCCAACAGAAAAGAAAAAAAGAAAAAAAAAACCACAGATCCTCTTGCTAATCCGGGTCAAAGCAAAAGAGCGTTGGAGCTAGTAGACGGAATGGCAAGCCGGTTGACGATGAAATATCGGCTGCGATGGTTGTTGGTCTGGGTTTGTTGGCGATCAGAAATGACCTTGTTCATTGATTGCATCACAAAACATTGATCCTTGAAGCTGCATCTCTGCTCCCAATCCAAGAGCGTGTTGGAGTTGGAGTTGGTTTGGAAGGTGCGGATGACGCCGCAAAGGTCCGTGCACCGAGGGTGATCATTCGGGCTATTGCTGCAGGTGGTGGTGCCACAGTGCCACAGTGTTGTCGCTGTTGCTAGGCCAAGGGATGGAGCCTATGGAGGCACCTTGGATTTGCAGGGTTGGGCCTGCTTCGATGCCTCCCCATCGCATACCTACCGGCAGGGTGAGGTCCACCGCGACCCTCCATGTTGCCAAAATAATGAATGGCCTGCATGGGTGCTAATCCATTCATAAAGGCAGCAAGTCTGCATTACCTTTCCAATCTGACATATCGGTTCCTATTTGGACTCGCTACCTCCTTCACCCCAGTCTATTCAGGCACACAAGGTAGTTACATGTACCTACCTCCTTACCTAGGTAGGTAGCTTGCCGACCTCCGCTCCATACCATTTGGACGGAAGTGCCGGTAGCCCAGGTCCTTCCGATCTGGCAACGTCTCAAAGTAACCAATAGGTAGGTATGCATTAATGGGAATAAACGACAGAGGAAAATGTTGTAACAAGGCTGGGCTGGATACAAAGCTAGCAGCAAGTAATCCTTATCAGAGGATGGCTAGCGTGGACATGAGCTACGAGCAGTTAGACATTGGACAATGGTCAAGCCGAGGCTGTAACGTAAAAAGCTTACCTGGAAAACAAGTATGCGCATATTACATCAAAAGAGGTACCTAATTAATATACACTTCCGGTTTAAGGTGCCCGAGATTTTGTGTGGGTTACGCCGTCCGGACCGATTGCAATGATTAAGTTAGTTGGTTGATCGGGCCTTAACACATATACCACGTAGATACTGTCCGAATAAGAAAAAAAGAAAAGAAAAGAAAAGGAAGCCAAATTCAGCAATTCTGGGGAAGGCCTGAAAGCGGACCTGCTTGAATGTACCCAGCACAGTTAGAATAGCCGACTGGATCTTATCGTGGAGGTACCTCTCACCTCTTGGGAATGGACCCGCCACGTCTGGTCCACGCGAAGCTTGCAGAGGGGTAAACTGGGCAGACTCGCCCTACGCATGCATTAATCGACCGTGGATCCATGAACTCCAACTGTTTCTATCTCTTCTTCCAAACCACCTCCAGTTACTATCTCGAATCAATTTGTAAGAAAAAAAAAAAAAGAAAAAAGAACAAGTCGATTCTATTCCATTCCGCCTGGTGTTTTGGCCGCAGCCGGTGCCAAAGCGCCCAATCCAGAGCACCCCTCCCGATACAGCATGCTGGATATTGTTCCACAAACAACGCTGTGATGGATGATGTGCCTGCAGCTCCGGGCAATGGCAAAGCCAATGGGCACGGCGCCGCCCCTCCAGAGATGCCAGTCGCCGCTATCGGTCACGAGCTCCCATATGTCGCACCTTCTTCCTACCTTCGTCCCAAACCTCAAAGTCGCAGCACCATGCTAGAATCACAACCTTCCGGGGTTCTGGATAGAGATCAAATTCAAGGCCTGGTCAGTCTCTACATTTCTCTTTGGCATGCGCGCGAAGAGACGATCTTTTCGCTCTGTGCCGCCGCCCGCAACCGGGTAGCTCGTTCATGCGCGCAAACAATCGTATCACTTTGGCTCCTTGGGCTAAAGAAAGATGGCCTGGCGATATAATCAGATGAAGGATCATGTATGCTGACTACGCACGCGGTTGTGCAGAATGGCATCCGCGAGTTCCTGAAGATCAGGACAAGCTATGACGTCCTTCCTCTATCCTTCAGGCTCATAATACTAGACCAAGACCTGCTCATCAAGAAGAGCCTCAACATCCTAATACAAAATAGTAAGCGGAGACGCTCCCATCATTGTTATGGTACGGCGGTCTAACAATACCCTTTGCCCAAACGCAGGTATAGTCTCGGCACCACTTTGGGATTCCAAAAACTCGACATTCGCTGGTCTCCTGACCAGTACCGACTACATCAATGTCATTCAGTACTACTGTCAATATCCCAGTCGACTGGACGAGGTGGACCAGTTTCGATTGAGTAGTCTTCGAAGTCAGTAACCCGTCCTGTGATTGGGCCATAGTAATTCAAACTCTCCCGTGTCCTTGTAGAAGAGCTAACAAGTAGCCTATGTACATGGTAGAAATTGAAAAGGCCATCGGTGTAATACCGCCTGAGACGATATCAATCCACCCCATGCGGCCGCTTTACGAGGCCTGCGTCCGGATGAACGCTACACGCGCACGGAGGATACCACTGATCGATGTGGATGACGAGACAGGCAGGGAGACGGTTGTTAGCGTCATCACACAGTATCGAATCCTGAAATTCATTGCGGTCAACAACGAAAACTATTCGCAGTTGCTGCGCAAACCGGTTCGCGAATGTGGCTTGGGCACATATGAGAATATCTTGACGGCACGCATGAGCCACAGCGTATTAGACGTTATCAATCTCATGGTGTCCTACAGCATCTCGTCTGTTCCCATTGTGGACAAGGATAATCGCGTAATCAACGTTTTCGAGGCAGTTGACGTGATACCCTGCATCAAGGGGGGTGTCTATGACGAGCTGACAGCTACGGTGGGCGAAGCACTCGCACGGCGGTCGGATGATTTTCCAGGAATCTACACCTGCTTTGAGGACGATCGTCTGTCCTCCATATTCGACACTTTACGAAAGTCTCGGGTGCACCGTTTTATCGTGATTGACGATCAAACCCACCTAAAGGGCATCATCTCGTTATCAGACATTCTCAAATACGTGCTTGGCGACGAGGCGGAAGAGACAGACGGCTCCAAAGATGGCAGGAAGTGAAAGGGATTTTGAGCGGCTGCCGCGGCATTTTTCATTGCATGGATGACGATGATAATGATGACGGAATTTTCCTACCTGCTCTTGTTACTTACGATTGGAGGCAAACTTTCACTTGACGGGTTTTGATTTGTTCGCATTTACAAGGCGTCTCGGCCAGCGCGACAGGGGAATGGATAAGGTACTTACCCAGGTACTCCCTTTTGGCGCATATTTGCTTTCTCCAGTCTACTTCCACCTGGATTCTTCTATCTATCTCGTCTTCGTGTTCTGTTCCCCCTCCCACATCTTGATTCAAACTTTCTTCCTTTCCTTGAGCTGTCACCGATTAGTGGCCTTGGTGAGGGTGGCTTTCTGAAAATGACTGGGGGGCTCTGATGGGCTAATGTTTGTTTCTGAAGGTGATTGCTTTTGAAGCTTTGGGTGATGCGGCTGCAGAGGCTCACCCGGGGGTAATTATTTCTGGGAGGCGCACAATAAGACTGTGATGTGTCTTTTTTTTTTTTTTTTTTTTTTTTTTTGCGATTTGCGTTCGTGCTCATGATGGTCTTTTTGGTAAATCTCTGTTCATATTGGGAGCAGATCGGGTCAGCGTTTGCTACTGTATTTGGACCTGGTTTACTGCGTTTCTACACGAGATAATCCATGTAAGTACCCGAATCTGCCCTGTTTGTTTGCAGATAGCTGTGTTTGGCAGCTCACCCCAGGTAGACTATCCTCCTTGGTACCAGAGACAAAGTCAGTACCACGGTCTTGAGGAAACAGACCAATATTCCCTTGGGTAATTTGAAACTAACATTTGGTGAAATATTAGCCCGGTTACGGAAGGGAAAGTGAGGTCCAAAGCACCTTGGCTTCCCATTAGGAAGGAGCGGGAGCTTGAAGTCTGCTCCAAACACAGGGCAGACCTTTGACCATTTTCTACCTACCTAATCCACCACTGCATTTCCCCCCTCTCGTTTGCACTTCTTGACTTTGGCAGATTGGAAACCTGATTTTACCGCCTGCGTTTATTCTTGCTGCTCTGATATGCTCGCTGAGCGTGAGCGAAAGCAAAAGACTCGAACTTACGGCACATACTATAATCGAAAGCTTGCATCTTCATTTCAGCGCCTACCTATTTGGAATACCTACATAACTACCCTGCAAACTCGCATATATCATTCTTTGTTTGTCTTGTCCGCCAACCTCTTCACATACTGAGTGCGGGCTGTTCCAGCTTATGGATCCTGTGGTGAGCACATTTCGGACACTTCCACCTGAATCTCCGTTCTTTCCCAATACAAGGAAGGATAACTCGACTTGCAAGCAAACTGGTTCTGCCTAATCGACCTCTGACAAACGAGTTCTGCAGTGTCTCAAAGCAAAGAGAATGAAACCTGGGCTCCACGCATAATCTTTTGCATCACGTCGCACATGCACTACACAACACAAAGCTTTCATTCGTTTCGCTTCCTGTCAGACTTGATCACAGCAGAGATAGAATGGAGACCCTAAGACCTACGCGGTCTGGGCTACCAGAGTCCCTTACTGCTGGCAATCTGCCGTCGCTTTTGGCGCCACTTGCCTTCCGTCAAGAGCTGAGCAGCAACACCTGGGCCTCTTCGACCGCAGACATGGCTCTGCTCTCTGACAACGACGAGATCAGCGATCGCGATGCACTTATTGAGGATTACAACCGACTATCCAAGAAGGTCAGTCATGGTCTTTTGATTCTGCCATTTTTTCCCTTCTTCTTCTTCTTCTTCTTCTTCTTCTTCTTCTTCTTCTTCTTCTTCTCAGTAACAGCTAACGGAGAACTCCTTTGGATTTCCAGTATGGTGTCCGTCTCATGGTGCCAGATGACTACAATTCTGGCCCTGTAAGTCTGTCCATCAAAGACGTTGATGAAAATGAGGACTGCGAATACAATAAAATGACAGTGCTGGCCACTGACAGGCTCTTTAGTGCACTATTCCACAGTCTGGAAAAAAGAAATGGTACTCTCGAAGGCGCGGGTCCTCAACCCGTTTGCCCAGCGCGAAGTCAGACAAGTCAATTACTCACAGACCGAGCTTAGGGGACCTGCCCTCTCGCCATGAGGCGGTCAAGCAGGATTCTGGCACAGACAAGAGCTTGCAAGGACTCGTGAGATTGACCGGTAAATGCTTCCTGCATCTGCCGGCAGAATACGCCCCGGGCTCACTTATTATTCCAACATGTCTACGGGCAACATCTCAATATCTGGTGCAGCATGGTATGCCACTTCCACCTCTCAAACTTGAACTATGCAGCGGCCTTGTCACATCAATGGCCACCTGCTCACCGACTGACTTCCCCAATCACAGGCTCTACAGCACGCGGTATTTTTCGGGTCCCCGGATCTGTCCGCGCCGTGGCTGCGCTATATGACTATTACTTTGCAAACACTGAGCCAGGGGGAGGTACGATCTCAGGTACCGTTCGCACACCCAGCTTGCCGATACATATTGAATATGGTGTACATGATGTTGCATCAACCTTCAAGAAACTGCTCGGTGGCCTTCCCGGGGGAATACTTGGCTCGCTCTCAGTGTTTGACGCCCTCGTAGCCATCCATAGCCACTTCAACGGTGATCCTGAATCCAACAGGACCAGGCAGACTAAGCTGCGGGCACGACTGATTGCCCTTGCTATCGGAACTCTCAAGTCGCAGTTCCAAAGGGAACTGGTCTGCGCCGTCTTTGGGCTATTGTGCCTGATTGGTCGCACTTCTGAGATGTCCCCACGTGAGGATGCACAGGGTCGGCCGTTGCCAACCTCGGACCTGATGGGATACAATGCACTTGGAATAGTATTCGGCCCACTGCTCGTCGGTGATCTCATTGATCAATACTCTATGCAAGTAGCAGAACCTGGCGCAGGGTTAATCCTACTCCCGGCCACCCCAACCATGCGCAAAGATAAGGCAAAACGAAGAGCAGTTTCTGAAGGAAGGCCTGTTACCCCAGTCACGATTGACAAGATTATAGTGGCCAACTCGATTGCTGAGATGCTAATCGCCAACTGGCGAGAGGTCGTGAGACACATGAAGAGCTTAGGTGTGATCCACAAAGTCGTTGCTGGCCAGTTGCAAGGAGAGTCCTCACAGAAGTCTTTGAAGACGTCTATATCAGAACCTTCTCTTTCCGAAAAAGCGAGCCATACCTTGGAGGGTGAAGTATCTTCTATAGCCAGGGCTCCTCGGGTGCGCAAGAATAACAGCTCTGTCTTGACGGGTAAGTTTGCATTATCAATGAGGTCCATGTTGGCAGGATGACTAACTTGATTCTCAGGGATAAAAACAACAACAGGACGTAGTGATCAAGAAGAGACGACCGCGAAAAGCCTTACCGTTAAGAAGCGTCGTCAAAGTTCGAAGCCGCGTACAGTTGTTTTCGCCAATTCACCTGTGCTAACCAGCGCGCAACTGGAATTGCCTTCCTCAAGTACCAAAAAAGAACTGGCCAAAAGGAGACCACATGACATCGTTTTGGTGCAGGACGAAGGCCTTTCACTACGAGGCAGTGATGACAGTGGCATAGCTGTACCGACCCCCGCCTCGACTCGGGCATCGGCTCGGATGTCAACAGCATCAGTCACCTTCATGACCCCAAACTCAGAAGACCGCAAGATGAGCCGCAGAGCTTCAAGTGCGCAGCCAAGCGCCTCTCCATTTGGCAGCCCTGATGGTTCAAACATGGAAACACCCGCACAACCTTCAGATATGGCGAAGGGTGCTACTCCAACGACAAGCGGGATATTGTCCAAGGCTTCCCGTGCTATAGCCAAGTTTACCACTGCGCATCGAGGAAGCCGCGTTGCGAGTCCTCTCTTTTCTGAGATTTTGACACCCAGAAAAAGCTCTGACAGCGGCGTGCGCAGGAGTCGGTCAGCGCGTAGCGAAAGCTCTGGCTATCAAAGCAAGCACGAGGGACGTCCTTCATATGGCGCCGCGGATGAACAAAAATTGACAATCAACATTACTCCTGCACCAGATCAAAGTATAAAATCGTTCAAAACTCGAGTTGTGACTGAGGCCGGTCTTCTGAAGAATGGAGCCGCCACCCAGATGAACGGGGCAGGTGACGATCAAAGAACTGGAGATGCCGAGCGTACTTTTGATATAACCGGGAGCGCAAGGCTTGTGCCTCGAGCTCAGGTGGACGAAGTGATCAGCCCTGCCATGGTCGGCCGAAGTAATGCTATCAGACAGAACCGACGTTCCATAGGGCAAAACTCAAAGCTTGCTAGCGGTGATGAGATTTTAGCCCACGAAGTCATCATACCGGATAGTGGCTCAAGGAAACCAAAGGCTGCTGATAATTTTCATATGAGACATGAGGATGTCAATGCGTTACGAGATCGCGGCTCACCGACACCGTGTCACGAAGATATGAAGAGGCGGGTTAGCAGAAGCAAATCCAAGCCACTTGCTGATGACCAAGAAAATTTGACCCAGCACAGGCCGGTCGGGGTCCTCGTCAATTCACAGAAGATAAATGGCACCGGAAACTCGAGGGCTTCTAGTCTTGGCCGAGCCGTCGATATGACAGGAAGGTTTGCAGATGAATTCGATGGCGCAAGACATCTTTACCCACATAGCATCGCTCGCACCGAGTCCATAAGCAGCAAACCCTCAATTCAGGATCACTCAAAGCAAGGTGTGCTAAATGGATCAACGGCCATTCCACCATCTCCCTCATCAGCACCACACTATGCGTCCATACCTGGCACTGGGATGCGGCGCAAGTACGTCTCCGTTAGTGGCGGCAACGTTCGGGCCATGGCCGCCATATTCGAAAATGCTGCCAAAGACGCCAAAACATCTTCGGATCGACAGGATACTGCACCGGCGACTGAGTCCAACTCCCAAGTGGTGCATGTCGCAGGTTCGGGAAACGTACTGCCACAGTACGTCAGAAACTCGACGCCTACAACCTCTCTGCGAACAACAAAATCTTGGATATCTGATGATTTGCCTTTCACAAACAAGAGATCGCCATTTGTCTCGTTCGGAGCCTCTGTCGGGTATGAGGCCGACGTGGGGGATGATACCATCGATACAGGGCTGCCTGACAATGGCGTGCTTTTTCCAAAAGGCGATGGTACGACCGAGATGATAACGGCCTCTCAGCCACCAGCGAATGTTCCTGTCAGGCACCCGTCGAGAAACAAGAGCGAATATCCAAGCAGTAAAGCCCCAAGGGCATTCAGGTTGTCTGACGGATCCACTAATAACGGACGCTCATTTACCTCGCCCCTTAGCAAAAGCAGCGAGGGCTCAGCACGCATTGACGCACTCCAAGCAGACATATATGGCCTACAAGAGCAACTAGCCGCCAAGGCAAGTGAATGCGAGCATGTGCGCTCGGAGCTCTTGGAAGCCCAGAGCGCAGTCGCGTCTGCTACCACAACTGCCAGGGCAATGGACACGTTGACAGCGCAGCTGAGACAAGCATTTGAGGATGCTAAGCACTGGCGCAATGAGGCAGGGACATGGAGAGCCCGTGCCGAAGCGACAGAGCGACGTCTTGTTCTGATACGTGGGCAGGTGGCAGACAGTGCCGAAGGCGACACTAGTCCGTTAGTGCCGACCTCGACGGCCATGATGCCGATCAGTAGGAACCGGATGCATCAAGGACTGCAAAAGAAGAGAGTAGCCGGGCCGTTGCGCGAGAATTATGAGTATCCGGAGCAACGGCGGGTCAATAGTAGAGGCGGTTATGGCGATATAGTTGGCCAAGGCAGCGAGTGCGACTGGCAACTTGACGATCGTTGGCAGCGCGAAGACTGGCGTGTCGGGTTGGATGACCCGACATTGACGAGAAGCGGCAAGGCGATGCCCAGCAAGGAACAGAGTGGAGACAACAACCGAGAGTGTGGCGAAACGCAGGGAATTCGTTTAGTCGGAGCTGTCGTGGATGACAGGAGATGATGTGATTAACTTGGGGCGGCGACCATGAGGTGAATTTGGCAGCTTCTACGACCAAATTAGGAGCTTCCGAGCTGTGTGTGGGTTTGAGTGTCAGGGGAAGCAAAGAAGAGGCATGTGTTGTGAATGGAGGCAATAGAGTTTTTTTTATCTATTTATTTTGAGTGAAAAGGGGACATAGGATGATTGTGTGAGGATTCAGTGGGACTGGTTGGAAACGTTTGGTTTTGCTGCCATTAATTCAGACATTTAGAAACGACTCTGTTTTATTCCATACCGCACGCTGGGACGGTCTTTGGTCGAACGTTTGGAGCAGACAGAAGCACTGTAACCTTTTATATTACATGCACGGACAACTAAATAATCCAGCAATCCAGATAAGCTTTGGCTAGCATGTAGCGGGCCAGATCCTTTTCTATCTTTCTTTTGTATTTAACAGTATTATACAAGAAACACATAAGTACAGCTGGATCCCGCAGGCAACTGCCGAGCGGGCCCAAGTTTGCAATACACACCGCGCCGAGTTGCCTACTTGACAAACTTGCGCTTGGGCGTGGCGATACGGTGGGTGTACTTCCACAAATGCCTGTACTTGGGACCCTGCCTCTTGGCCTCCCAACCACGAGGGCCGCGCTCGGGCTTCATCGAGTGGACGCGGGCGTGCTTGAACTCAATGTCAGCACCGGGGATGTTGTTGCGGGCCATGACGTCGGCCGTGTAGTCGTCCCATTCCGTGCGGAAGATGTTGAAGCCGACAGGCTCAAGGGCTGGGAACTTGTCCTTAAGTGACTTGATGGAGAACTTGTTGGGGTTCTTGGCCGGGTCCGGGTCGCTGGAGCGGATGTAGGCCTCGCGCAGCTTGGCCACGTCGATGACCTCGTTGTTCTTCTGCTCCAGGATGAAGATTGACAGGCGGTGCTTGGGAGCACCCTTTTGGGAGAAAGGAGGCAGCCAAGGAACGGCGAGGTGCTTTTGTTCGTCGCGAATCATCATCAAGGGAATGGCTTTGGTAGTCGGGTCAATGGGGATGTTGGCGGCCAAGAAGTGGCAACGGCGGGCGAAGCCGTCCTTGTCGACGACCGGAACATCGCTGTCAATGACAGCCACGGTCACAAGACGCTCACCCTTGTTGAAGACCTGGACGCGCAGGGTTGGGGGCTTCTCCGAAGTCAAGCTATCGACCACGGTGCCGGGCGGGGTCTTACGCTGGCGAAAAGACATCTGGACGTCCATGACAGGCTCAAACTTGGGGAGAAGATCGGGAATGATGGAGAACTGCTCGATGCGCTGTTTGATGATGCGGTAGGGGAGGCCACGCCACTTCTTCTCAGCCAGATGGCGGTACACGGGCTTGTTCATGTCACCTGCGAAGCGATACTTGTCAGCGAGAGGAAGACCAAAGTTGCCGTTTGGGTTTTCAAGTCCATCCGTCCATCCGCCGTCGTCCGTGGATGATACATACCCAGGCCGTCTTCAAATCTTCTCTTGACTTCCGGGTCGTTGATGTCGGCCTGAACCTTGAGCATATTGAGGTACTCGCGCATGCTCTCGAGCCTCATCTGCTTGATACGATCACCACCGGTAACCGTCTCCGGGTCCCTGGCCTCGAGTGCCTTGATCTTGGCAGCCTCGCGCAGGATCTGGCCAATCTTCTCCTGCCTGTCGGCGTGGAGGACCTTGCGGGCCTCCTGAAAGCATTGAAACGGCAGCTGCGCAAAGGGGATGCTCTGGTCGGCGATGGCGATGGCGGCCTGCTTACGCCGTGAGCCAACCATGGGGTCCTTGGGTGCTAGTTTTGGTGCGTCGGTACTGGCTGCGGGTAGGCTATCGCTGCTTCCACTTCCTGCCGAAGCTGCCTGGCCTGCGGCGGAAGCGGGAGGTGGTGATGGTGCTGCGCCGGTCGACGCTTCGTTTGTCCTTGCTGGTGGTGTTGGGGATGTTTGTGCAGGACTGTCATTCTTCATTTCTTGCGGTGGTATCGTCGTGGTGTTCACATCATCCCTCCGCCCAGCAGTGCTTGAAAAGGAGCGAGATGCCATGGGTCTCGATGGGGTGGCCATGGCCAGATGCTGCCGAGGCCGCAGACATCTCGTCACCGTCCTGCCGACCTGCTGGCACCTCGACATGGCTGCAGAGGTGTTCCTGTCCGGTTGGGGCGGGCAGGAATGAAAGATGACTGATTTTTTTTTTTATTGTTGTTGTTTTCGAAGGTGTTGTTTTTCCCACCTCCAGGTACCGTACCTAGACAAATTTCAAGACGCGAGCTCTGAATTCAATGCCTGTCGTTCTTGTCAAAAATTTGGAGATGGATTAGATAGCTCCACTGGCAGCCAGACAAGGGTAAACCCGATTTTGATTGGTCTAGAAGCCGCCGGCTGCCCCACTGACGACGCGAAAAAGATGCAGCACTGTCTGTGCTTCATCGATGGTAACTACCCCGAAAGACAGCAGCCAACATTTTTCCCGACATAGCGACAATAAGGCTGTTTCTTATAAGCACCACAAAGACTACGTCGGTGCGCCGTCAGAACAGAAGACTCAAAAGAGGCTCTGAAAGAGCGTATTTATTGAGGTGTACGTGCGGTTTGCTGCACAACGGCCTTCGCCATGGCCGGCAAAGGCGTCAGATGCCTCAGCGAGGCCATGAGAATCATGAGGATATCTTCGTCATTATCGTCAGCCAGGCAACCAATCGTAAGTGTTTTTGACTGGAGGGGCTTTTTTTATCTTTTTTATCAATCAAAACTGCAGCCCAAAATACTTACTGACTGAGAATCACCGTGTAGAACTGGACAAAACCTCTGGCATCATCAGTGTCGAGCCGGACAATGGCTACTGCTTCCGACCCAACCCCATTCAAGACCAAGCTGCTCAACGGCGGAGCCGACCAAAGCTCGGCAGCGTCAACGCAACCGATTTGGACACCCCCATCGGAAATTCCAGTGACAATCTACGACTTTCCGAGCCTCGAGCCCCTGACCCTGGAGGCATGGCCAACCAAACATCTTGATCTCCCCTTTCGTCGCGACCTCCTCCATCTTGCCGTTACGTACGAGGGCGATGCAACCAGGCAGGGTACGGCATCGTCCAAAACGAAGTGGGACGTCCACGGCTCCCACCGTAAAATGGCTCCTCAGAAGGGCATGGGTGCTGCCCGTGTAGGTTGGAAGCAGTCGCCCCTGCGTCGCGGAGGAGGCAAGTCCCACGGTCCGCACCCGCGCGACTTCTCCACGCGTATGAACCACAAGGTCTACGATCTGGCATGGCGCACTGCGCTCTCCTACCGCTACCGGCGCGGCGAGCTGTTTGTGGTCCGTGACGGAAGCCTCGACATGCCGCTGCCCGTAGACTTCCTGGCCCTGGCCGCCGAGGGCAGGCTCGGCCGCGAGCTTGAGGACGGTTTCGTCGACCGCATCGTTCGCGAAACCCTCAACCCTTTAGGGTGGGGCAAGGAGGGTGGGCGCTCGACGTTTGTGGTGGCCTGCGACAAGGCAGCCCGGCCCAACCTGTTTTCCAGCCTCGACATCGCCCAGAAGGAGGCGCGTGCTCTTGAGGTCGACGACGTCGACGTCAAGGACATCCTGGAGACGGGTCGGATCGTGATCGAGCGGCGTGCTCTGAAACGGCTCATCAGGGAGCACCAGAGTGATCTAGTGAGCCGCATCGTCATCAACGGCTCCAGGGTCACAGGACCGCTAGCCGGGGCTACCAGGACCTTGGTTGAATGAAGCGACGGGAGGCGTGGCGGATAGCAAGAGTTGAGAGGGAAGAAATAAGAATACCTTTCTCTCCGGGAACCAAAAAAACAAACATATAGTTTGACGCATGTAAGATGTATGTATCTGCTTTGTATGTACAAATAGTCGATAGAGTGTGGAATATTGTCATCAGTCCAAGCCTGGGTGTATAGATATTTGCTGCCTTGGTGCATTTCTACAACGTAAATATGTTGCTGGTTTCTTTGGTACTGTATCGGCTAATGTCTTCGGCCATAATAGATTATTACAATATGCCTACACCTACACTCGGTTGGCCATGTCACGCTGATATACTATGGCCCTTTGTTCGATTGAAGCGAAGAAGAAGAGAAGAGAAGAAAGAAAGAAAAAAGAAAAAAAAAAAAAAAAAGCTTCTCGTAAATTTTTTTTCAAAGCCCCTCGAATCCCAGTATTTAGGTTGCAGGAATTATTAGTGTCACTTTGTAGTTATTTATTCCTATCTCACGTCCTCGATGGAACATTTTTTCTTTCCAGCCCATGCAACATAGTTGTTGGGCTTGGCAGCTTCCCGCAATCCCAATTGTGACCCTTGATATGTTGACAACATGTTCTAGAAGATCAGCCAGCCACGTCAAAAACACAGAGGTGTACAAAAAGCGTCCAACCACACCTTGGCATACTTTAAATGTTGCTCGGCTGGACCTGGCAGCGGGGTGAGGGACTTTTTTTTTTTTTTTTACTGGTGAAATGCGTAATTACTATGCAATATCTGTATCTTTCTTCCCGTTTGCTCCGTTTTTTTGAGTTTATTATTTGCAGTTTGTTTCTATTTTTACTCGCTGTACCTGCTTGCCTATTTGCCTTTGTCGGGTTCACTCCGGACCTTTTCTTGCAGCCGTTCGCTGTACGTGCTGGGGGGCCACAGAACTACGAGGAGTGGTTGTTCCGATCTCCACGAATCGGACCGCCGGTTATTGTCGGTGGTTTGACCAGTTGCGCGGAGCCGGAGCCAGCCTCCGTTATCTGGTCACTGTCCAAAACTCAAAAACCACCCCTCGTCCTTATTTCTTATTTTATTTTTGAGATCAGACCTCCCCAAGTCTTGGTTCCGTCTTGTCAATCTTCTTCTTTTTTTCTGTGCTCGATAATTACCGATTTTCTTTCTGCTTTCTTTTTTTAAACCGGCAAACCCAAAGTCTACGACGGAAATTTGGCTTGACAGCTCAATCCTACGGGGACTTCATTCCTAGCCTACGAGGCACACAAACACGCATGATTTTCGCAATTCAGAATGTAAAATTGGTATGACGTAAGTACAGACATGTTACCCCTGGGACATTGAAGCCAGTTTGTGACCATGCTCATTAGTTACCTAGCTAGATCTATATACTTCGGTTCCAGAAAATAACAACTCTACCTTGAGCAATTCTCCGCTGGTGAGCTAGTCGACTTCAACTTCTTGACAAATCTTTTCAGAAATCCCACCTCCAATACAATGTCATAAGTCATGTAATACATCATTTGCCCGTGCAAGGCTAAAGAAAGAAGAAAAGAAGGAAAACCAGACAAAGCAAAAAACAAACAAAAAAGATGAGGCAAACGAACGCCGAGATGACCTCCTCACTTGGGGGCTTTTTTTCATTTTTTTTTTTTTTTCATGCAGCATCGGCGCTGTGGTGAGACGAGTCTTCAAGCAGACAATCGCTGCATCCAAGATAATCCGATTGGGACTGTTTAATTGACAGGCAGGCAGGCTCATGCTCATGCCAACCGCGACACAAGATGGTAGAATTTGCTGTCATATGGGACATTCCCACCCACCTGTGTCTTGCATATCAAAGAAGAGACCCTAGCCTTCTTCGTTTTCTAGAGGGTTCATGGTGTTGAACGAGGGGACTATGGGGGAGGTTTGGGCAGAGCCAACGGGATAGACCGGGAGGTCCATGGGCGAATTCCATGCGCTCTCGGATACTGAATGCGACGATCGACATCGTACCGGTACCCCAGCTGTCTGCGATGAGCCGGCACTTCCTTGCCTCGAGCGTCTCGAAGTCGCCATCATACTCTCAGATAACGAGCTTCGGTGCGACGAGATAGTTGCCGTCGTAGGCGCGACCGATTCTATGAGCTTCTCGTAGGTCAACCCACCACCCTGCTCTCTCATGGCGCGCTCCTTGCTTTCCCGAACGAAACGTTGGGCTTCAAACTCGAGCCAATTGTCGATCCTGGGATCCTTACAGGACGCGTGGTCCATCAGGTGGTTCTTCATGCTGTTTGACTCATTCAGCAACCCCTGAGCTTCCGTCTGGAGGGCGTGGTTTGTGGTTTCGAGCTCGACACACTGCTCCTCCAAATCTTGGACAAATTCCTTCTTTTTCTTTCGGCACTTGAGAGCTGCAACCCTGTTCCGCTCTAGGACGGTACTGCGCTTGCCGTCGTCATCGCCGTCGGCGTCCGGAGACGTCTTTCTGGACCTGGTTGTTTTTGTCACGGCCGACCCAGCCGTCGCATTGCTTTGGGTCCTCTTTTTCTTCTTGGCAGGAGGGTCTGGAATGGGCGAGTCTCCTGGACCAAACGAGACGGACCTGGAAGATCTCGAACGGGAGGACTTGCTCTGCGGCCTTCCGACGGTCGGAATGCAGCTTGTGTTACTTCCACTAGAGTTTGTCGTGGTCAGGGACGGCACCCGAGAGCTTGATGGTTCTTCGCCAGACGCTGTGGCGAGGAGCCCTGGATCAACTGCGGTCAAAAGAGGTGCCGGTGGCGCCATGGTGTAAGGGTTTATTCCGTAGCCCAGTCCACCGTTGGTGGCGCTTGCCAATCTCTGCGACGCCATGGTCTGCGCTTCGAGGAAGACGGTAGGATACGGATCGTCCCCTTGGACCTGATTCTGCGTTTTCCCCGAGTCGGCAAGGCCTGTAATGCCCTTGAAGGACGAGTGAAAGGACAATCCCTCTGACGCACTGTGAGGTGCAAAGGTTGTAGGAAGGATGTTGGAATAAGGGTCCAGCCCGGGGTCCATGTCGGGCATGCTATCCTCGGCGAATTTGTGAGAGTTCATTAATGCGACTCCTTATCTTCCTCCTCCACAGGCGGGCGGGTAAGTGTCAATTCGGCGATCGCGACAGACGGCTGTTTGTATTGCACCGTGTCGGTACTGAATGCCGTGCGAACGGAGG
>NC_043744.1:2249635-2252779 GCF_004337985.1 Pyricularia pennisetigena
AACTAAGTAAGGGAAGGCCCAGAGGATCGATTTTACATAACCGGGGGGGTTGCCATGCGAAGCAATGCTAATATGAAGCTGGGTCGCTGGGGAAAACCTAAAAGCTCCCAATGCTTCCAATGGCACAGAGTTCAATGAGGCAGGTAGGTGTCCGGGCAGTACCTGGAGTCGTGTTTATGTCTGCATGCCAGGCAGCTTCTTGGGTGGGTATTCCAGGGTGCGACCCTGGAGGGTGCAACGCAAATACTTGGCTCCGGCGGGCTGCTTGTTGGCTGCAGAAGGACAAAAGAGCGTTGATAGCTGGGTTACCCCCCTCCGCTTAGCTACCCGGTATTGCCGGTAGGGTCGATGGCTTGGGGGTGTGAAATTCCCAGTACGGTAGGGTAGGGAAACCGATATCAAGGGTGCTTTCTCGGGTACTACTGGGCACGTAGATTCGACGTCAATCCGGATAGGGCGACCAGGAATTCAATAAAAACGATAAATCAAATCAGGGATTAACAGGGAAAGTAGATCGAGTTGTTGGAACGAACAATGGGATTCCGGTGGGGGGGACTGTTGCTTTTCAAGTTTGTGGGAGGGGGTCTTTCTCTTGTTCCTGTTGCGGCTGTAGAAAAAAAAAAAAAAAACGGGCAGAAGTGTTGCAAAAAGTCGCCTGCATCGAACGTCGAAGGAGAGATTTAGTAATTAATTGCCATCTGGTATTTCCGGGACCCTTGGGTACCATGGATGCGGTATGTACCTTATCATATTAGTATTAGTATTATTTTTTCTTCTTGATCCCCTGTTTTCTCTATTTTTTTTTTATCACCTTCCCCCACTCTTTTTTCTTTCCCTTTTTTTTCCTTCTCTCTGTTTCTTGTTTTTGCAGCGTGGACCGAAAAGTAGTCAACGTTTTTGGTGTTGATCGCCGATGGCGGGCGCGTTCTTCCGGAGCAAAACCTCCTTAAACATCCCTGCTCCTGCCAAAAGCTGCTGCTGGGCCAGGAAAAATCAAGCAGCCGAGTATGTTCTTGTGTGGGTACCCCATCTACGCACGTTACGGTTACGGATACAGTAGTTGATAGCGGGATCCACAGTTCACATTGAACGAGTCGACAAGACAGAAATTCAAGGTTATTACGAAATTCACCCCAGAAATTGACAAGCATGTAGAGGAGGATAATACAGAGGAGAAAGAAGCGACGCTGCAACTCTCCAAAAACGAAAAAAAAAAAAAAAAAAAAAAAAAAAATTAGTTTTTTGTTAAGTGGATTAAGTAAAAAAAAAAAAAAAAAAAAAGCTGTCAGGCATGTCAGGCTTGTCAGACTTGTCAGGATCCTCACTCGCTACCAGGAGGGTGCCGGAAACAGAATGAGGGGCATCAATTGAATATCGGTTCCAAAATTCTTTAATATGCACAGTTGCTACATGGGGACGCAGTGCATCATCGTCATGGTAGCTCAAGTATGACAAACTTAACATGCTAGCTAGCGCAAGGTACACCAGACCCCGAATCGAATTGAGCTTTGCATCTAGAAACTGGAGGGGATCGGTGCGGCGCATTACATCCGCAAACACATTGAACAGATGTACGGCGCGCATAATAAGAGGTGGGAGCCTTACCTAGAGGCTTGCTAGGTAGGTCTAGACTAGTTCGTACCCATGATAGACAGACAGCTCGCTACCTATCAGGCTATGTAGCCTCGGCAGCTTGTTGATCAGCTGTCAGTAGCCGCCGCCATCACTTGCACATACCATGTGGGGCAAGGGTTCAACCTCAGATAGCTACAGCCTACCTAAAGAGCTAACCAAGCTAACCTAACTGCCAAGCTAATACCCATACCCTTTGATATTAATCCGATGCGAGGGTTTGTTCCTTACAACTGCGTCAACACATGGCAATTGTCCAATCAACCTCGACGTGATATACGGAGTAATCAATTCTTATCTGCCTCAGTACCAATTCTATCTGGTTGAGTATGATCGGGTGGCATCTCGACTCGATTGTTGGGCCTTGTTTTGCCTGCCGCTATCAGATGCACGCCGAACTAAATTGGGAGGGCCGGCCACTTTATTAGGTGGATATACATATGTGTATGTATATGTCTCCCTTGTCGGTCAAGTCGACCACATGACTCCTTAGATAAAAGATCTACAGCGCAAGATGTACACGAAAGATTACCGGCTCTGGAATTTGTAATGTAAGAGAATGGCATTGTTGGCAATTATTCCCGTTTGCGCTTTCTGTATTGTTTCCGCAAACTACATACATCATAGCTGTTTCGAATTCGTCTCGATCAAGCTCCGTGATGATCCAGTTCCATGATGAACCAGTAAACATTCGCAACCCGGCCCGATGGCCGGCATTTCGCCTCCTTACAATACAGCGAGTTAAAATTGGGTGTGCGTACCGGTAGATGTAATTGCTTCGCCGTCCAGCCTGGGGCACCAATCGGGGACCCCACCCAATCCTATGTCTCCCCTCGGGGCCTTTCGCCCGCCTAATTTTAGCCGACGTCACCGCACCGCATGTCGGAGCCTGTCCCGCCACTGGTTGGTCTCCCGCAGCCATGCAATGCGGGGCAGGCTCGGCAAAGGAACAGCGAACAATTATAGAAAAAAAAAAAAAAAAAAAAAAAAAAAAAAAAGCGGCTGCCCAGGCTTATTCGGAGGATCTTCTCCACGGGAGCTCTCCGGTTGGACGTGGTCGCGTTTGCGTTTCCGTTTAAAAATACGACCATACCGTGTTTCCGCCACCTCGAGCACGTTTTTTGAGGCGCATCTCGATTAAATCCCCGCCACGAAAAAGCGTTCGTCGCAAACGTCCTTTTTTATCCCTTGTGACAGCAATATACCAAAAAGTTGTTGGGATTTTTGCTTGATTTTTTTCCTGTTTATCATCATGGAGCAGACCTCAACCCCACGCGTCAACTGCGGTCTCCTAGACTCGTATGTTGGTCGCAATGTGATGGTCGTCGGCAGGGTCCAACAGTTGCGCGGCGACGTTGCACTCCTGGATGCAGATGGAAACGTCACCGCAAATCTGAACCGAGTATGTGATTGACTAGATTCCTCCCTCCCTCCCTTTCGTCCTTGTCTGTTTTCTGGTGCTACCTCGGCGAGTTTTGGACGGGAAAAATCATAACCCCCTCCTACAACCCC
>NC_043744.1:2252908-2352989 GCF_004337985.1 Pyricularia pennisetigena
CCCGTACCCTTCCCACCACGCCCAGAAGCCTATACGAATCTAGACCGGGGATTTCTAATCTCAAGGGCCTTTCCTTTCGCCCCTCTCTTAGGACTCCCACCTCCTCGTCGGCAACGCCGCGCAAATCATCGGCAAAGTCAACCCGGACCTGACCATCAAAGTCCTCAGCTCCCTCGACCTCGGCCCGAACGTCGACATGAACGTCTCCAGGGCGGTCGTCGAGACGTCCCAGAAGCTCAAGGCTCTGTACGAGTACGACGGATCAGAACAGCCACAGCATTGACGGCAGTCCACGGCCGCCGGCGGGTACATGCCCCTGGTCACGTCACCACCACGATCCACGCGTGTTACCGTTGTTTGGCCGGCCGGCCCTTCTGGTTTATCCGTCGAGGGGGGTTCTACACCTGCTGCTGCTGATCTGAAAGGACCCGCGTCGTCTCGACATGGGTGTGAACAGAAGCCCAAAGTGTGGATCAAGGAGGAGAGTCCCCAGGAGGAGAATGATTATGAGGATAAGGAGGAGGAGGCCCAACGCCATGCGCCGCACGACTTTTTGGTTAAAGACGACGCAGACAGGCTGGCAAGCAATGCAGCTCGTTTCCCACGGCCATCATACTACGAGGATGGGAGGGTTTCTGGTGGGAGGATCAGGAGGAGACGTTTGTCGTCACCACGTCCAGCACCGACCAAGTTGAGTGGAGTGGCATCACGCCAGCCCGAGAATTATGAGAGTTATGATATTGATGAAGACGAAAACTCGGAACTCATGGACGCTATTTTGGAGGATATGGGCAGGTTGACCGTTACCATGAAAATGGACGATACAGGACGCTGGAGGATATTATGGAAGTCTAGAGAGCTCGACATCTGATAGGCAGACAGGCACATGATGACTAATCCCTTTTATCTTTTTCGTTGATACTCGGTGGACCCTGAGAACATATTAAGTCTTAATAGTACGATGAGTAAGTAATTTCAAATGGCTCGTTGATTCCACCAATCAACTCCTTAGTCTAATCTACCTTACGTCTAGTCTACTAGGTAGGCTTTAACTTGGTTGCAGACTCTGCGAAAGACACCAGTTATCGCCGCCCTTGTTCCCCAAACATCCTTCGTTCAAAATCCTCTGTACTGTTTGTTGCATCTACAGCTGATACCGATGTTCGTTAGATACTGTGGGTTTCAATTCGGCTTGGAACAATTATTTCCATTCAAATTTATTCAAATGCAACCACAACTCCGTCGCTAGCCAAGTGTGCCGCTGCATAGCGTTGCACACTTTTCAAAATCCAGATTGGAACCACCCAGAAAAACAAACACCATAAGAATTGAGAAACATGCTACTGGAAAGTTCCTCAGGAGACAAAGAAAACAAGACAAACAAACAAGAGTTGAGACAATGCCAGCATGCCTGGAAGTCTGAAATTCCAAGGCGGTGATCAATGCTTTGGCACCTCCGGGGCATCCGTACTAATTAGGTCATGGATACCAAGAGCTTCATCCAGGGCGCTGCACTGGTCTCCAGTCAACTAGACATGTTGACCAATATCAACCTCGGCCATGGCGCAGTCTTGTTGTTCATTGTGCGGCCACGTCGTCATGTCCCAGGATGGATCGTAATTCATCACCCCACCTTCCTTTAGGAGCGGCGGTGAGCTAGCCATCGGCATGTCGGTATTGAGGACATTGTCAAAGTCAAGCAAGTTGGAACTCAGATCAAATCCTCCCAAATCGCCCAGCCCATGCGATGGCGAGCCGTTGGTAAAGTCATTGGCCTCGGAAAGAAGCTGCGAAAGAGTGGCAGGGAACGGCGAATCGCCTAGACCGGTGATGGCCAGATCTTCTACCGCAAAGTGAGCTGAGAGATGCTGTCGACCTGGCGTCCGAGATGGTGTGCGCTGCAAGCCAGCAAGACCGCGAGATGGAGAGATCATTGTGACTGTTCGCTGCGAGCGAATCGACTTGGATACGCTACGAGTAATCGGCCGATGACTTGGTGTAGGCCGGGTGGGCGTCTTAAACGGACCTCCACTACTGCCGTTGGGAGGTGGTGTAGAAGGGCGCACAGGCGGTGTTCCAAAAAGATCCGCCATTTCTTTATCAGAATTCTTGGGAGGTGTCACAGTTTTCTGCATCTGAGACGACGAGTTCTGTCTTGTCTTGGCGGTAAACTCAGGGCCAGGTTTGACGATGTTGCTGGCCGACTCTCCTAGAACCTTTGGAACTCCATCTTTTCTCGGTGAAGGGAAGAGTAGCCTCCTAGCCGGCCCGAGGTCATCTTCCACAGCAATTGGGCTTTGTGCAGTTCCGCTGCCCCTGGAGTGTGTTGACCCCGGGCCCCTCGAGTTTGGGGACCCCAAAAAACCTGCGGCTTTCTGCACTTCCTTTGTCGTGTTCTGCCTGTTTCGCAGAGTGATGTTGGTCTCGTCCGCCAACTGCTCATAACCTGGTCCCAGAGGATCCGTCATATAGCACGCTTCTGAGGTAAGGTTCAGTTGGGCGTCGCTTTTGGTCCGCGCCTTTTTTGAGCGACCATTCCCAGAGCTTGCGCTTTTGTCACGCTTCCTACGTGGCTGGTTGAGACGGGCGAGATTCTTGTCCCATTGCTCAGGTGGGCGGTGACACTTGAACTTGCCAAGCCAAATACCACAGGGATTGCAGATCAAGGACTTTTTCCAGAGGGCCTTGTCTTCTCCTGGGCCGAGTGATTTCTTGACAAGTCGGTATGAGGTGGGATTGTCGTCCTTGTCCCGCTCAAGAATATCGATGGCTGTCACGAGTCCAGGCTTCTCTGAGTAGTCGTGAAACCCTGGCGATCCAACGTGATCCTGTGTCCACATCTTGCGCCATGTAGGAGTCTCGATTGCACCGCAATTGCTGCAGAATGGCGGCATCTCGCCTTGTTCAATGGCTTGCTCCAATCGTTCCTTGATGGTCTGCTTTTTGGCGTAGTTTTTGTTGCTCGTGGTCTGTTCCTGCACGGTATCACTTGGTGGACAAGGGGCCTCGGAGTAGGAAATAGGCGGCAATGGCAGCGTCAACGATGTTTGCAGGCCAACTGGATCGCTAGCTGGAATAGTGGTCATATTGTTGTCTGGAACGGGGGTCGCGCTCGTCGCGGGTCGAGATGTTGATGTGTTAGGGGGCAACATCAGAGGCAGTTCGGGCTCAGGAACCGACGCAGCGGCCATCAGGGCCTGGAGTTGCTCATCTGAGATTCCTTGGCCTTTCGAAGATTCCTGCGGAGCGTCTTCCTGGACACTTTGCTCTAAGTTTTGCGCCTGTGGCCCCAAAACAGACTCTTTGGTTGAATCTTCCGAAGGCTTCCGAGCCTCCTCTCGAGAAAGGCGCGCATTGTCAAGCGGTTTTGTGGACTGCTCTTCAACTGAAGGTAGAGGTTGATCTGCAGCAGTGGGCGTAACGGCGGGTGTGAGATTAGCGCCTCCCAGGGGTAATTCTGGAACGCTCGTCCTCCTAGATTTAGGCTCCGTGTTGGCACGCTTCATGGCGGGAGGGACTGAGGACTCCTGCTGTTGCTTGAGCCTGTGAGATTGACTTCGCGGCGGGTTATAAATACTCGTTTGCGGAAGTAGTTCCTGCGGACCAGGTATCTCCTCCATAAAAGGGAACCCTTGACTCTGTACGTTGCTGCCCTTCCTAGGGACAGGCTTCGCAATCTTTGGGAGCTTAGGTGAGGCCTCGCGCTGTTGACTCAGCCGAGGTTTCTGGGGCGGCAAGATTTGTGCTTCATCATCGTCGATACCACCGTCAATACCGCCACTCATGAACCCAGAATCATGTCGAGGGTTTGGGAGCATACGAGGTAGAACAGGACTTGATGCTGCCGGGCTTGATCTTATAAATGCGGTCGATCTTGGGACCGGTGGAGACGACCCTAAATCTGCAGGGCTCTCCTCTGGGGTATAGACCTGCTCAGAGGGCGCCAAAGACTCTGTTGGGGATCGTGCGTCCATCCGCTGATGTCCGGACATTCCGAAACTTGATTCATGTTGCAGGCTAGGATAACTCATAGCATCGTCCGTGCTAGCAATCGAATCGTGACGGGACATTACAGCGACTGGCTTCTTCCTTTGCTTGGCCTTCCTCGCCACAGGTCCCTGGGGGACAGGTGTGGGCGCACGGGGTCCTTCTTGAAGATGACTCCCGCCTATGGCCTCACCAGTTGTGCCAACGGGCCTGATGCTCCTGATGGATCCGGAGATGGCAGCAACAACACGTAGCGAGTCCGCAGTCGAATCCAAAGACGGTCTGTCCTCGGACCAATCAGCCATCGTCGTTTTCGCTCGTTTCCTTTGCGGCCCCTCATCGGCATCTGTCGGATCTTCAAGTCCAGATGTGTTACCGTCGGCCGCTGGCTTTTTCTTTGGACGCCCGCGCGGCCGACCTGTTGGGACTCTTGACCGCGCTCTGGATGAGGGCCTGGAAGATTTTGCTATCGGTACGGCGGCGGGCTCCTTGACGTCTGGGGTACCTATTCTGGATTGGCTGGCAGTAAACGAGCCATCGTGCATTGGCCCCGAGGGTTGCAGTGGCTGAGGCTGCGAGTACTGCTGCTGTTGATGTTGATGAACAGGGGTATAATTCTGCCTCGACATGACATGACCAGACATGGGTCTGGCAGAATCTGAGCAACTCATCTGTGGAATGGGAGCTGGAGACGGAGCATGCGCCGTCGCAATTGAGGCGGACCCAGGCCGAGACCCTGGAATCTGTATTTGAGGGTAGCTGTTACGTGAAGACGGCTGTTGTGGCTGCTGCATTGGAGCGGCGCTTGCTGATCGAGCCAGGTTAGGATTTGACTGGATGAATGAATTCCACTCCGTGGTGTCTGTTGGTGTTGACGCAGCAGGCATATTCGAATGCTGCTGCTGCTGCTGCTGCTGCTGCTGATGGGATTGCGATTGCGATTGCCGATGCGGTTGTTGGTAATATGCCATTCCGTTATCATGAGCAGGGTACTCAGCACTTTGATCCGTCCTTTGCCTCCTCCGAGCCACTGCAGCCAGCTTCAGCTTGACCTCAAGCGTCTCCTTGGGGCTACCACTGAAGATACTCAAGAGGTTCTTGGTAACGCGTCCCGTCACCAGCTTGGGCATCTCATTCGGCCGGAGAGCCTCCAGTCCCCAAGACAACATGCCCTGACCAACCAGTGGAGTGTCGGCCTCAGAGTAATCGAATGCATACACAGTGTAGTCAAGGTCCTGCTGATCAAAAAGCTCGGGACTGCACTGGTATACGGCTTGCAGGCATATGCGTAGGTCAATGACTCCAATGGAGTTGGTCTCGTCCAGAGGTATGGTTTGTATTTGTTGCACCTGTGGCCATCTTGCCAGCAAGTTGTCGGCACTGTCTTTCAAGCTGTATAGGACCTTAACTGTAAACAGGTCATGAACCTATTAGCCCAAGCCAAGGTCGCTTGTGATTTTGACTCATCCTGCGAGTCCCTTACCTCCCATAGGCCTTGTTTGGGGGCCACATTCATCGCGATCTGAAGCAACGGGCGGCGTCGGCATATGTTGCTGAGTGAAGCTCGGCGAAGCAGCAGGCCAATCGCGACCATTCAGGCCTGTAGAATAAGGCGAAGCCATCGTTGCCAACAATACAATGCAGCCGGACCATTCGACTGGTCGGTTAGGGGCTGCCTGTGTGTTGTTGGACGGGCTGCGGGAGAGAAGATTTGAACCTTCGTTTTCTGATCTGGTTTGGGTAGGGTTGGTGGAGGAAATGTTCAAGAATGCAATCGGTTGCCCAGTGCCCGGGGAGATATGGGTCCTTATCCAAAGTGGTTTAAGTTCAAGACTGGTCCGTGTTCCCGCGAGTGAGCGCGCGTGTAAGGGTGACGCGCGCCGCTGGAAGTGGATCGACGTCCGGGGTCTAAGACACCTGAATAATGACGCCAACGATAAGTCAATTGATTTAGAATATTATCAGTCCGGTATAAGTAGGTATACAGTAGCCATCTCCCCCAGAAAAGAAAAGTGTTTTGGCAAGTTAGGAAATCATAATGCAGCGTGGAGTTGCGTGGTGGTTAGGAACACAATGAGCTCGGAGTGGAGGGGGAGCTCGGTGAGAGCTTCAATGAAACCGAGTTGGGGAATGCACTTTACGCGAATGACGCGACTTGGGGGAGAGCCGGGCCAAAGCCAAGTGGGTACGTACTTAAAGTGCTGCACGCGTGCGAACGCGAGTTGGCGCGACGGGCGCTAGTACAGGGGTCAGGCCGCGTTACCACTCAAAGATCCGCGAAAAGTGGGTCGAAAATACCGAGACCTTGATAACTTCCACGCTTTGCACCTCGACTGACTTTGAGATGACGGGACGGGAAGCCAGACAGGCTTGACAAGAAGAGATATGGTTAGCTGGTTGGTGCCTTGCTAATCTTGGGGTGGTCCATGCGCCAATGAATCATTGATGACATGTGGTTTGCCTGCAAACAAAGGCCATTTTACCTGTACTTGCTTCCTCGACACCCCAAACGCTAGTCTAAACAATGGGTGCTGCTTCTGGCCCTGAATTATGACCAAGTTCAGTGGAGGCTCCTGCAACAGTGCCACTGGATGTGGGCGGGTGCATGGGTAGTATTTATACTCGTATGTTCTTGATATCAACTGATCGTCATCAAGCAGCCTCGATTGCCCACAGGCTTTACTGCACCCACTTTCCGTCGCCCGGCCAGCAGCTGAATGAGATTTCTGATGTGGGGGTAAGCGTTGCAGCTTGACACACCCTAGGCAAACTAATTGTTACCGCCCTCCCATAATTCTATTTACAGGCCTATTTTCTACAAAGTACATGGTCTGTGACAACTGAATTTTGGTCACCAGGTAGGCGATTTTGCAACAATATATTCGGGCGAGATGACACAGTCCACCGAATCAATCACAATCCAAGAATATTAGAGAAAGAAAAATAAAACGAAAAACGCCATTCTCTGCACTTTTAGGCAGCATCAAGGAACTAAAACATATTTTTACAAATACATGATTAGTCTACAAAGTAGGTAGCCCAGCCCCACAGGCTAGTTTACCCATGTGGCCCTACCATGGGCGTCCGACACCGTCTTGCGGTAGACGATCTCCTCTACAACTTCTTTAACTCCAAGCCTAGCCTTTGAAAGAGCGACAAATCTGCTGATGACCTCGCGTTGACTGAGGTCCTCGCTCTGGACCAACTCTCGAACCTGCTTCTCCCTGGGTAAGCCAAAATCCGTGAATGGATATTCGTTAAAGTCGCGCTTGTTGAGAAACTTGATACGTTGGATATCCTTGGCAGGCCTGAAGAAATTCTTAAACGTCTCGCTCTCGACGTCGACATCTCCGATCTTCGCCGGGCTGTAGTTCGGGTTTCTCTTTGGCTTGCTGATGAGGCGCGCCGTGACACCTTCGTTAAAATCATGCGATGCCATGAACTTGGCTGCAAGCTGGTGCTCTTTCTCGAAGGTCTCGCGGATACCCCACTTTTGAGCGATACGCAGCTGCCTGAGGCTCACATGAAGCGAGGTCGGGGAGCGGCTGTTAAGGGTATCGAGTGTTTTCTGTGCCCACTCACGCACAGGCCCAGACTCGGCTTCGTTCTGCAATGCAGCCACAATTTTTGCAACGCTGTCATGGCTGAAGCAGCGGTCTATGGCCTGACGTAACTCACCGGCCAGGAGAATGGGCTGGTCGTGTGGCAGACCAGTAGTGTACTCCTCAATGGCGGTGGTGATATGCGCAAGCCTCTCTTGCATGCTGTCGTAGTCGTTGAACCTCAGCTCAGCCAGGCGCGATTCCAACAGTGGCAAAGTCGTCGAGTGCATATAGTGGGTTGCGATACCCGTGTAAAAGACGTTGACCCCCGACAGGGTTTCACCAGTCAGGCCCAGGTAGGTACCAATAGCTCCGTCCAGCCTGGGGAGGAAAAACGAGGCACCCACGTCGGGGAAGAAGCCGATGTTTGTTTCAGGCATGGCGAAGACGGTCCTCTCCGTAGCAATCCTCATGGGCGCATGAGCGCTCAAGCCAACACCTCCTCCCATGGTGATTCCGTCCATAAAGGCGATGTAGGGAGTCTGATACGTGGCGATAAGGTGATCAAGCGCATATTCCTCGGCAAAGTAGGCAGCTGACTGCTGAACGCCCTCCCCCCCCTTAGCGTTCACTTCGACGAGTGCGGCCACATCACCTCCTGCGCAAAAGGCCTTATCTCCGGCGCCCTTCATCACAATGACGTTCGCCATGTCCGACTTCTCCCATTCGAGTAGCCGTGGTGTGATCTTCTTGATCATGGATAGGTTCAGCGAGTTGAGTTTTTTGGGCCGGTTAAGCTCGATTGTTCGCAGGCCGTATAGGCTGCTGAACAAAACGTCCTGTTCACCTTCGGCGTACCGTGTTTTAACTGTCGACATCTACACCGGGAAAAAAAAAGGGGGAAATGCAGTTCTAGTTAGCTTTGGTTTAGAGCATTGGTAGGAGTTTGAAAGAAACAATAGTGCATACCTGCGCCCGGTACTCTGGCTTGGCCGATAATATTTTTGCTCGCAAAGGCATCGTGACGCCGACACGAGAGAATGCCGAAGTAGCTGATGGTGCTGCCCAAGCGGCGCGGCCTAGGAGGACGCGGGACGACATCTAGATGGGGGCGTATGAAGGGTAGAGAGGATTGCAAGCTGATTGGCAGTAGTCGATCAGACTAACTTAGCATCGAATCCCCTCAGGCCATGTGTCGCCTTACAAATCCGCAATGGGCTTCGCTCTCGTGTTTTGTTATACTTTTTGATGATGTGCAACGATGAGGTATGTCAGCTAGGTACGTCTGCTAGCCTCAAGCTTTTGCCTTGCAATGAAGGAGCTGTCGGTCGTCGCCGGGATTTTTCGCGGCCCCACATCGCCGGGGTAATTGGCTGATGTCAAGTCTTAGACACTGTGAGCCGAACTGTGAAGCCTTTGCATTCTCGTTATCTTATCATCCAATGTGTTTTTGGTGTGGGCAGTTACAGTACCTTGGGCTAACTAATTATTGGCGCTGCGAACTATTAGCTCCAGCCCTCAGTTGCGACGCTCCCGCACTTCACTCGACGAGGTTTACGCGAATCCGCGATAGACCCAAGACAACACAAGCATGGCGGACCCAAAGATCCAGTAAGCAAATTTATTGTCGCGTAATTCAGATGAACATATCATTCTAATACTATGAATAGGGAGCTTCTCACGAAGCCGCGCAACGAACTCACGTGCGTAACAAGCCCCTCCCTCTCCTCGTCGTCCAGTTGCTCTTAGCGAAAAACCAATGAACCTGCCTGGTTTTATTGCGTGTTGGTAACGCAATCGGTTCTGACTGTCGAACTGCTGCTGCAGAGAATACGAGATCGCCCAGCTTGAGGAGCATGAGTTCAGCGCCGGCCCACTCTCCATTCTCCAGACCGCCGTGAGGAGCCACACCCAAGTCCTCATCTCGATCCGTAACAATCGCAAGCTGCTCGCGCGCGTTAAGGCTTTTGACCGGCACTGCAATATGGTGCTTGAGAACGTGAAGGAGATGTGGACGGAGACACCTAGGTTGGCAAGCGGGAAGAAGGGAAGGCCCGTAAACAAGGATCGCTTCATTAGCAAAATGTGAGTTCAAATCAGGGGAGCGAGGAGGAGGAGAAGAGATGTTGCCGCGTCTTTCCTGAGTTTGAGAGAAGGGACTCTTTTGCTGACTTTTCTTTCGTCAAATATAGGTTCTTAAGAGGAGACTCGGTCATCTTGGTCCTTCTCAGCTAATGCACACACATCTTTTCTGCATTCTTTTTGTTCTCATCTTGATGCGATTATGAACGGCCATGGCCAAAGCCGGCCTTCTCACCTTTAGCACAGGCAGCACACTCCAGTATATCAGAAAACGGCGATGAAACGTGGCTAAGTACAGCCTTGCCACCTTGATGCTTGTTTTACGGCACATTTTATGCAAAGCTTGCAGGATAAGCATTAGAGTGACTGCAACTAACTGGCCATATGATAATACCAAAAAGACACCCTAGAATCCTGCAGTTAAACATGATCCTTTAAGATTGACCTGCTAGCCCATTAAAGAAGGCAGCAAGTCCCCAAGCTCCAGCGTCAGGCACCTGTTCGTACCCGGTTCCTCCCACGTATGTCGACCTACCAAAGCTGGGCTTCATTCCCTTGGTGCGTTCTGCTCCTTTTTGGGCTGCGTTGGCGGCACTGCCTACATTGCCGGTCTCTGCGAGCGTGTCTACGAACGGGTGGAGAGCATCGATTAGAGTTCGGTCGCCAACTTGTGCCTGCGAGTATTTTCCGAGCGCCTTGCAGCTCTCCTTCAGGACTTTGGCCCATAGCTCAGGGGAGGCTGCCGACTCGCCAGAAGAGGGAGTGTTGTCGCGTAGTGATCTGAGCATCGCGTTTAGGAAGATGGAGTACAGGGCGCCCGACGTTCCGTCCATGTGATTCTCCACGACTGGTACGATGCTGGCCACGTCAACCACGGCGTCGCCGGTTAGTGGGCTGCTCGCAAGATGTTTGAGTACGGCTTTTGATTTTAGATGGTCAGCACCGAGTTCAAAGTTTGCTGCTTTGAGTTCAGGAGGTGGGCAAAATTCGAAGCGTACCTTCAGCGCCCCTCTTCAATCCAATACCACAGTCTCCATCGCCCACGACCGTGTCGTACCTGGTGACTTCAGGTTCAACGGCGACGACCCTCTCCAATGCTGCAGTGATAGCTTTTTGAGCAGCAGCGGCATCCAACTTCAGCCCAGTAGGCTTAAGGTCCCTCTCTTCCTTCAAGTTACCCTCTTTGGCTCCCGTAGGCGGCGAGTCCCATGTCTCGGTAGCAATAGGGGCAGACCACCCAGTCGCCTCGCAGGGGTCATCCAACAGCTGCACCATTGTTGCAGAACTGCCAGTATCGACTACCTTTAGCAGTGAGATGCTGAAGCCCAGCCCGTTGAGGCTAGTCATGAAGGTCCCGGCGAGAACTCGCACTGCCTTGATGGCCCATGTCTTCTCTAGCTGCTTGGCCACCTCGGCCGTAATGCCGCCCATCTCTAGCACACTCACACCGCCAAGGTTATTGACCAGCAAGACGAACTTGTCGCCGCTGCCGACCTGCAAATACGCGCGGTCGGCGTCCTTCTGGTCGAGCAGCTGCGCCAGCATCCGCTCCACGAGTGCGGGCAGCTCAAGGCCCTTCTCACGACCCGATCCAGGTTCGTTGTGGATGCCCATGCCGATCTCGACCTCGCCCTCGGCCAAGGCGTCCTCCTGGTCCGCCGCCTTGCGGCCCGGGACGTGGACATGTTCGAGGCTGGCGCCAACACTGGCGAGATTAGAGGCGGCAAGACGGGCGACGCGGGTCACCTCGGACAGGCTGGCGCCCCGCGCGGCCAGGGCACCACTGATCTTGTGCACCAGGACGGTGCCGGCGATGCCGCGACGGCCGACTTTGCCGCCCTTTGCGCGACCGACGCCGACGTCATCCCCGACAACGAGCATCTCGACGTTGATGCCAGCCGCACGCGCCTTCTCGGCCGCGACGCCAAAGTTGAGTATGTCGCCCGTGTAGTTCATTACGGTGACGAGGACGCCGCCGCCGTCTTCTCTGTCGCCGACCTCCACCCTCGACGTGATGGCGGTGCGGACCTGTTCGGTGGACGGACTGGCGAATATTGTGCCGGCTACGGCGGCCGACAGCAGGCCGCGGCCAACCATTCCGCCAAAGGACGGTTCATGACCGGAGCCGCCGCCGGAGATAATGGCGACGGGCTGCTTGGCGCGGCGCGAGTCCGGCCGCACGTAGATTATCTTGTTCTCGGCGTCGCATGCTACGGAGGGGTTCGTAATGGTGATTGCATGCAGGGCTGTGTTGACCAGGTGGGTCGGGTCGTTGACAAAGTGTCTAGCAGACATTGTTGTTGTGGGGAGGGGGGGAGGGAGGGCCGCAGTGGCTGGCTGCTTTTTGTGATGTTTTTGTGTTTGCCCTGATCTTTAATGTTGATCCGAAAATTTTGGGTTTAATGTGAAAACATGCGCGATCCTGGGCTGCCTAAATACTGATGGACAATTCCTTTTCCCTCTGGTGCTCCGAAGACGGCGCTTCGTATCTGATGGCAGGAGTGCATGAGAATCCATTGGGGGCAGTTGATGGATGAGATGACTTCGACTGCGGGGAGCTCCTCTTGGGGTTACTTTGTGCGGAGTAGATGCCGAAAGGATGTCAAGTCTACCTCGTGCCTTGCGTGCGCGAAAGTATGGAGTAGTTCAGTCATGGGATGCGGGGGAGACAGACTAGAAGATGCGATATATCCACACATTCCATCACTCACCTGCTTCAATTTTGTCACCAATGCGTATGTATGTAGAGCGGACAGCCAAGGAGTGGGGTTGTGGTGGTTGGTTGTAAAACTGCTCTCCCCCTCCTCCACATGGCGCTGTGGGTGGTGGCCCTATCCGTAAAAACACCCAAAGGTGGGTGGGGGTGGGGGACATATCGTCTATGTTTAGGGGGTACAGTAAGTACACCAACGATCCTCACCCCCGGTGCACGGCATGAGCAGGATTATCATGACATGAACCAAGACGTTCTTGCTTATGTATATTTTTAACAATACTGTACATGAATCAAGGTATTTATCTTTATACCTTTCCCTGCCCAACAATGCATCTCAACTCCCAGAGCTGGTTACTTGTAAAGAAAAGAAAAAAAAAAAAAAAAAGAAAAAAAACCTCAACGCCGATACCTATTATGCAAACCCATGGATGCATTTTTGTCGAAATCGAAAGCAGGCGCTTGCTCACTTATCAATCATTACAGAGCCCCAGACAAAACTGTTGTCTGGGAACCTGTCAACCCTCAAGGGAAATATTTTTAACGTGGCTTTCGTCCGTCTGAACGCCATGCTGGGTATCCAAGGAAGAAAAGAGAAGGACAAAAAAAGGTGTGTCGGACAGAGACACACAACGTAGTAGACAAAAGGACAAGAAAACTGAGAAAGAGGAAAAATAGAGCAAAGGAAGTTAAAGTCTTTGCAATGTCTTTTTTTTTTTCTCTTTTCTTTTCGTTCCTCATGTTACCACAAAGACGCACGCACCGATCAGACTGAGGATGGTGCCTGTTGTCAAGAAACCAGCAGCCACCCGACCGGCAGTTGTGATGGGCTGGAAGACTCCAATCTCGGGGGCCTTGACGATGCCGGCGTCGGGGTCTCCCTGTGAGGTTCCACCCGTGTCCGACGTGACAGGCACCGCCTCCCTGGTGTTGTTCTTGATGAGCGTGTACATGAGCGCGTTTAGGGCGTTCATTTGCTCGCCCACGCCCACCATACCGTCAAAGTCCTTGCCCGCCTTATACCGGAACCCACAGGCCGTGCCGGGCTTGCCCGAGAAGCCCGACGGCGGGCTGCCCGAGCACGACACCGCGGCCGCCTCGGCGTTGGCCATCAGTATCGGCTGGATTGTGTTGAAGGTGAAGGGCGCCAGCTGCGAGGTGCCGCCCAGCCACCTTGTCAGGTACCCCTTGAAGCTACGCTGGTCGTTGTTGCACGTCCCCACAAACTCGCACCCGGGCTCGACCAGGACCGAGTTGTTGATGAAGCTGATCATGGTTCGGTTCAGCAGTCCGGTCACCCTCTCTTTCCATATCGGCGACTCGGTCATGTTGTACAGGAACGCCGCGCCGTGGAGGAAGATGCCTGCGTTGTAAGTCCACTGCACCAGGTCGGGATTTTTGCAGTCTTGGCCACCGTCAGCGACGGCGCCGTCGTAGATTTCGAACTTGTCCGTCATGAGATTTGTGCTCCGTTGCCATTCCCAGACCTTGTTCGCCCATTCTGCATACGTCTGGTTGCCCGTGAAGCGGGCGAGGCGGGCCGCCAGGTTGAAAAAGGCCCCATTGGAGATGGAGTTTTTGTAGTTGAATCCGTTGTTGAACTGAAATATCTGCCAGCGAAGACCCCCGCCGCAGGTCTTCATATCCCAACGTGTGGTGTATTCGTTGAAAACGGCCTGCGCGAGGGCGAGCCACTGTGGTTGCCCCGCTGGGGGGTCGGGATATCTGCTCTCGGCCGCCGACATTGCAGCCATCGCCCAGAACCCCTGGTCATCATTTCCCAGTGTCCTCGTCTGGTTCACAGGCATGTAGTCCCTTTTATCTCCTACCTGGTGCAGTAGCGCCTGTGTCGTTACTGTGTTGTACGAAGCGTCTCCGGTGAGCAACCAATAATCGACCATTGTGCCAAACATGGCACCAGCCTCCCACCCTGTTGTGCGTGTTCGAGGTCCTGTTAGTACTCGCAGTAGCTACCAAAGAAAACGAAGACCGGCCACGTACAATAGTAGGGATCTGGCAAGTTCCCCGGTGTGTCCCCAGTGTTGTTTCCAGTGTAGTACTTCATCATACCAAAGGCAACTGTGCTGGCGGCAGATTTGACCGAGTTAGGGTCGTTGAAGTTGACATTTAATGAAACAACCCCAGGTAGCTGCTGCAGAAGCAAGCATGCTGCTGCCACCTTTTTTAATAGTATCATGGTCGTCTAATATTCGAGTTCTTGGGATAGGTAAGGTACGTAGGGTAGGCACCCGAGCCTTCGGACGAGACGACGAGACGACGAGACGACGAGGAAACAAATATTCGGCTCCCAGCTGCGCAAAACGGACAAGTCGACTTTATACCACTTGTATCATATTCCCAAAAATCGGAGGAGGAATGTAACTCGTAGGGCTAGTTATAGTATCCAAAAAAATCAAAGATCCAGAACAATGCCCAGCAATGCAGCGAGCCTTTTCTTATATCGATTATCGTTGTTGTCGCCGGGACGAAAAAGAAGTGAAACTGAGCGTCAAAGGAATGGACGGACGGAACACTCGTCTTTTTGAGGGCCGGCCAATGCAAGGAGGATAGCAAGTGGGAAAAAAAAACCACCCGGCAAGGCAAAATGGTGAAGGGGAAAAAAAAATAAAGAAATAAAACTTTGTGGAAAACAAACAAGAGCGTCAACGTTCTTGTGAATTAGATGAAAAGAGATAGAAGAAAAAGAAGCGTTGAGCACCTGGACCAAGCTGGCTCGACCAAAGGTGACAAAGAGAAAAAAAAAAAAGAAAAGATGAATTCTCAAGCCATCAAAGAGTGGCGATAGATGACTTGAGTACCTCTCTCCCAGCAGCCTACACCCAGCAAAGTTCTAGCCCAGCTGCACTCCATTCCCAGCATTAAGAAGAGAACTCGACCGGGTTCGTCGCAGGGGGCAGGCACATGATATCGAAGACCGTAGACCTCCACTAGTGAGGCTGACGCTTCCAGTTCTGTTGCACATGAAGACTGGATCCCAAAATGGACGTACTTGTGTAGGGGCAGGGCTTGGCCAATCAAGCAAGAATTGTACGGAGAGAATATCAGGTCAATAACCTGATTCTGTGGGGTCTTGGGTTGCGGTAGAGGGGAACGTCGGACAGGATATCCCTACCAAAGCGCCAAGATGAAACGGTGCGAGTCGGACTCTTGTAACAGGCGCTTCTCTGCCGTGGAGTTAAACCCACCGGCGATATCTGTACCATATGTGCACACCTTGCGCTTCCGATAATCTGGTAATTATTAGTCACTATCTGAACTATTTAGCAACGAAGGTGCCGTCGAGAGACAAAGAAGCAACAACAAACGTTTGATAGAAAAAGGTCGTCCCGCGTCGCCGAGGCGGCCCCAGAAAATCAGATGCTTGTTATGATGGTGTCAGCGTCGATCGCCCGAGCCTAGCTTCCGCAACAGGGGTCCTTGCAGGTGGAGCGGTAAACGACTGGTACAAAGTAATATGTACTGTACTGTACTGCGCATAGAAGAGCGTTAAAAAGTATATGTATTCTTGGCGCCGAGATCACCCCTCGACCTGGCCGTTTCCAACGCGCATCGGTTGCTTGCTGTATATGTTCCATTCGATATCTGAAAATGGACAAAGTTACTGGACGGAATCAAAAAGGGCAATCATGTGTGTGCCATTTCTGCAGCGGTAGTCTCATACCCTCCCGTGTAGGTCCAAAATCAGGTATACAGTAAATGCTTCCGGATCCGGGTAAAAAACTGGTAGAGAGAAGAGAATGGGGGTAAAAAAAGAACACAAAAAAAAAAAAAAAAAACATCCCACATTACGGGCCTTTGCTGTATTTGCAACAAGCGCTCCCCTGCCCATGTCGTAAAGTATTGGTAACACATACTGCATGCGATGCGTCGGCGTACGTGGCTACTAGTCTAGACTTAGTTTGGCAGAGATGAATCGCAGGACCTTCACATTTCTGCGGCGAGGGAGGATTACCAATCCCGTTATGCAGCTGTCATGGTTCACTTCTTCTGCTTCTTGGCTGGTGGCTGGCCCGGGGTCTGCGCTGGAGAGTTTTCACCCTCTTCATCCTCATCTGACTCAAAGTCGTCACCACTGTCGTCACCATCATCTTCCTGCGCTTGCACTTCAATGATGAATATCGTCCGTCAGTCGCAGATTCCCAAGAGACAAAACCAGAAGAAGATATCAAAAACTGCCATCAAGTACTTACTAAAATATTTAATGGCATCCTGCCATAAATCGTCCGCAATGCAAACTGCAAGCTCATCACCGCCCGGAAAAGCCTCTAGCGCATCTTGGTCGTCTTCCTCATCTTCTTCCATATCTTCATCCTTGTCCTCAGTAGCTCTCATTTCGGACGTTTCCCCTAGCATCTTCAGACGTCTCTCTTCCTGCGACTGTCGATTCTCCTCGGCCGTGACACGTCGACCGCGATAACCAAACCAGGCAAAGAAGCTCACTCCACCAACACCACCAGCACTCTCAATCTTCTTTTTGAGGGCCTCTTGGGAAGGAGTCATTCCCTTGGACTTGTCAATCTTTGCCAATGTACCTTGGTTTTGCTCCTCATCCCAAACTTGCTTTACCATGGCAAGCAGCCCATGCGTCAGGTCCTTTCCGGGTTTCCATTTGATGTCGACGGGCTCGCTGACCAGACCGGACCAGCTTGAGTTCTTTGAACGTCGGTACCAGAACTTCTTCTCGAGGAAACGATCCTCAAAGTAGTCATTGTCACCAAATTCCCATTTGATGGAAATGCTTCTCGGGTCACCACACTCTACTTCGTTGTCGATCTCGAAATGTGAAACAGAAATCGACTTGAGTGACGACATGAGCACATTTGCATCTGTCGGCTGGATGTATTCATCAATGTCCTGGGGCGCCTGCTCGAAAACCAAAGGCCAGAAGTTTGGTATTGCTGCGATAGCCTTGGCTCGCTTCTCCAATATAGGCCTGGTGATCTGAACATGCTGACGGACTAGGGCAAATAGACGAGACCGGTTAGCTGTGATTCCAGTCTTGACACGGATGACGGCTAATCCCGACCATTACATGTTCCGGCTCCACAGGCTGGTCATAGACACACTTGAGATAGGCTTTCGATGATTTGCATATGTCGATCCGTAGGAACCAAAGTAGATGGTTTGGCTATACTTGACCTACCAAGCTCCACTTCTGCGTTTTCAAATTCTTCTTGTATTTCGTGCAACTGTTCATAAGTTACCGTACTACTGCCGTCGGGAGCGGCTGGGGTCGATGTCGAAGACATGGTTGCCTTGTTTTTTTTTTTTTTTTTTGTGTCTTTTTCTTACTTTGTTTTCCTTCCCCGACTCTTTGTTGAGCAGCTTCGACGACTTCCTTCCCCGATTTGGGGATTTGGGGTTTGAGCAGTGATTGAAGCAATTTTTTTTTTTTTTAAAAAAAAAAAAAAAAAAAAAAAAAAAGAGGGGTTATTGAGGCTGAAAATCAAAGCTCTACTGCGGAATGACCTGTGCCAAGTTGATTGGGCGGGCAGACGCAGACAGGTTTTGTTTAGCAGGTGTTTCGGTGTTTTTGGTGTTGGGAATCGTTTGAGGAACGCCGGTTGTTCTGCGAAGGGGCCCACAACGAAAAGCCGCCTCCAAGTACCCTCGCAATACAGCAGTTGCAGGGATAAGACCAGCGTCAGTGCCGGGTGTCAGTGTGGTCCCAGTCAAACACCTCTCTGCTGTTCTGTCAGTAAATCTTGGCAGCCAGATATGTCACCGTGCAGTGCCTCACCGCCTAATAATAGAGCTGACCCCACATGGAAGGCTTCGCAAGTACTTCGTCATTCTAGGCACACGCGGCTCCCCACCAAGCAAGCGCCTTAAAAATTTCCTCTCCGGCACCGGGCACAATTTCACTACCACGGCAGGAGCGCAGTCGGAGCCCGAACCAAGGCTTATCCGCGCCAACAACTACACGAGTTCCGAGACCAGGAGTTACCAGCATGGGGTGGAAGCCCAGATTAAATACCAATTTAGGTCTAGGAACGTACCTTACCTACCTACACCTAGGTATCCTTGTTAGACCTCTTTAGCATCATGAGCTTACGGCTTGGTCTCTTTTAGTTAAAGATAGAAAGATAAGCAACCCTTGCAGAATTGTAATAAAAAGAAGAAGAAGAAAAAAAGAAAAGAAAACCAAGCGCCGTAAGAATAACATAAATGAACATGTACATACCATGATTGTTACCTGCCGAGTAAGGTGTCTATCTTGAATACGGACAGTAGGGAACAAAGGCACACAAATAATCGTACCTAATTTAGACTCTTGGGAGAAGAAGAGGTTTGCGGGAGCCCATAGGGAGCCTCAAACCTTATTTTCTTTTCCTCAACCAGAATTTTCAGCGCTTTTGATACTCGTCACCTGGTGCAGAGCTAGACATAAGACCATAAGATATGCACACCGAAAGAAATAAGAAGGAGCACCAAAAAAAAAAAAAAAAAAAAAAAAAAAAAAAAAAAAAAAAAAAAAAAAAAAAAGGGAAAGAGCGAGGCCGGACCGCAAACGTCTGTGGGGACCATTATGCCGTAGACTGACTGACTCTCCACAGAATCATGGGAGGCTGGCCAGAAGAACCTGGAGAAAAAATTAGCAATGTATTACCCCATCATAACTTGAAAGTCCAGGTCATGTGCGAAGATTTTTTGCGCCGCGGACAGATCCGTCAACCGATTGGCGATTTACAAATGGTAAACGGCGAATGAAAAATTCTTACATGTAATAATAGCTTGTCCTCTGGGTGACCGAGGAAAACGGGACGTGGTTTATTTGCAGCTTCGTTTGTCGGCAAAAATCGGTAGCTTGTTGCTCAAGTGTCGACTCATTTCGTTGTGGTATTTTATACAGAATATATCCTTCTGCTTACTGTTTGTTGACTTTTTTTTTTATTTGCTTGAAATACTCATTGTTCCTTGCTCGGGTTCGTAGCGCCACAAATCAACACACGGTCCAGCTTGGCTTAGCCCACCTGTTTTCACACAGCGGCCGAGAACATCAAATCAATCGCTTCTCCTCCTCCCTCACCCTCGAACCTACATCATCTGCCGCAATGGGATCGCCAACCATCACCCCGGGGCAGACAACCCCTTCATCCTATCCCGAGTCAAGGGTGCTTATCATCATCACGGGCGGCACCATATGTATGCAGCCTTCAGACGATGGCCTGGTTCCTGTTGACAATTTTGTGGAGCGCGCCATGGCGCCTCTGCCCTCATTCAACGACGCGTCTCCTGGGACAGGTATGCTTGGTCCTCGTGAGGGAATATTGAGCTTTTGCTAACTCTAAATCCTGAAACCGCCGATCAAGAACTTCATGCGTACCACCATGGCAAGGAGCTACTTCTACCGAGTCTGAGGACGCCACCAAGCTCCTATTCACGGCACATCAGGTACTGCGCACTCGAGTTCTCCCCTCTGCTGGACTCGAGCTCCATCTCATCTGCGGGCTGGGCCGAGATTGCCCAGACCGTCAAGGAAAACTACCACCTGTTTGATGGCTTCGTGGTGCTTCACGGCACCGACTCGCTGGCATACTCAGCCTCGGCTCTTTCCTTCATGATGGCGGACCTGGGAAAGTCTGTGATCCTCACCGGCTCCCAGGCATCCATCTTTGCCCTGCAGACAGACGCCGTGGATAACCTGCTGGGGTCGCTGATCATCGCGGGGACCTTTGTCGTTCCCGAGGTCTGCCTGTTCTTCCACCACGCCTTGTACCGGGGTAACAGGACGACAAAGGTCTCGGCCTCGGCGTTTGCGGCCTTTGACAGCCCCAACTGCCCGCCCCTGGCCAAGGTGACCAGCCTCGGCGTCGACGTCAACTGGCAGCTCGTGCGCCGACCTACGAGGATCGCGGGGTTCCAGGTGACGACCTACCTCGACACGGCCCACGTGGCGTGCCTGAGGATATTCCCGGGCATCAAGCCAGAGATGCTCGACTCCGTCCTGAGGGTCCCGGGGCTCAAGGGCCTGATCCTCGAGACGTTCGGCATGGGCAACGCCCCCTCGGGCGTCGATGGCAGTCTTACCAAGGTCATCCGTGCGGCCGTGGAGAGGGAGATCGTCATAGTCAACGTCAGCCAGTGCACCAACGGCTTCGTCTCGCCGCTGTACGCACCCGGCACGGCGCTAGGAAGGGCCGGTGTCGTGTTTGGTCAGGACCTCACCACGGAGGGAGCGTTGACCAAGCTGTCATACCTCCTGGCCATTGAGGGGCTCTCCTACACCGACATCACGTCCAAGATGGCTCAGTCGCTCCGTGGCGAGATGACCGAGACATCGGTCCCCTCCTTCTCCCACCCGGCCGGCAGCTTGGAATATGGGGGCGTGGCGACGGGCAACCTGACGGTCGTCGAGACGCGGTTCACGGAGCTCGGGTACGCCATCCGAAACGGGGACCTTGAGGCGGTGCGGCGCATGCTCCAGGGAGATGAGCACAGCACGCACCCGCTGCTCAAAACGTCGGACTACGCTGGTAACACGGCGGTGCACCTGGCGGCCGTTGGGCCCAATGCCGAGGTTCTCAGGGAGGTACTCACCAGGGGAGGCAGCGTCCATCTCAGAAACAGGGCCAACAACACGGCGCTGTTCCTGGCAGAGAAGATGGGGAATGAGGAGTGCGTCAAGCTCCTCCGCGAGGCTGGTGCACACTTGTGGGAAACTGAGCGACTCCAGCATCATAAACAGCGGACGGAGACCGGGGAGGACGAGCAGCCGCGGAAGAGGGCACACGTCACGTCATGAGCTGGCGTGATGGTTGAGACGTGTCGTTTTTTTTTTCTCTCTCTTTTTTTCTTTTTTTCCTGATTTGAGAAATGGTCATGCAATGGTACTTTGCGTTGGGTCCTGTTGATAGAACCGTTGCTGCTTTTCATCACGAGGTGGTTGCATATTAGAAGGGCGTTATTACTTTTTAGATTTCCAGATTTGTTTTTAGGCGTTCTCGGTACCTAAAAGTCTTATTGGAGGGGGTTTGATTGAATCGGGAAATGAACAACTTTTTTTTTTCTTTTTTTCTTTTTGACGAGCTGTCAGAGGCCACACATAAAGACCTCGCGGGGGTTTGGTCACTCTGGGTCACTCGGACGGCCGCATGAACAAGAACCAAGTCCTAGGCGCCTTGAGCTATCTCTCTTTTCCCCCTCTCTTGATTTGCATATCACAGAATGAGCCTTTTTTTCAACTTTCTCATTCGATATCTGACAGAAACGTGCATGCGTGACACAAGGCTCGCCTGGATCGTTGGGTCTGCGGCGACCCAAAGTCTGGGGCTGCCATGGGTCCTGAAGATGGGCCAACGGCAACCGCTTTTTTTTTTCTTCTTCTTCTTCATTCTTTATATGCACAGCCCCGAAGGAAAAAAAAAAACCAGACTGACAGCCTCGGATCTCTAAAGTCGGAAACCTCTATCTTGGCGACACAACCCCTCATGCGGAACCCCAAGGCACATCGTCATCAATGGTATCGGTTCAAATGTTAAGAGCTCCGCGTGTAAGAGGCTTGGCGGCACACTTTTTTCCTTCACGTCATGAGGCTCACGTCGAAAAAAGTACCATGCGGTCGGCGCATGTCTTTGTTTTGTTTTGGTTTGGTTTGTTTTATTTTAATACCCTAATCGGTTAGATCAGAATCGGTAAATAGGCGACCCAACACGCTTGTGACAAAACTTGCCCACAATATCTAGTATGCTCTGGAGAGCCCAAATAGAGTGGAAAAAGACAACGCGGACCAGGTCCCAGAAAGGGACAGGAGAAATATCAACAAACCGAAAAGAATTGACAAGGTCGCGATTGACGGCATCACATTGTATGGAACAAATCGAACATGAGTGGTAAAAGTGGCCAACTGCGCCACGTTTACGCGCCTTGTAAGACCAGAAACTCGTACTTTTCTGCAGTGGACCTCGATTGAATATAGGGAGCCACTGTTTGGAGTAAACATGATGAGCAACTTAAGTAAATAGCGTCCATCTTTGTTGGGAGTCATCGTGAGTCACCATTGTGCCTTTTATCTTTTTTTTTTTTTTTTTTGTCTTCTCTTTTGTCAAACCCATCTAGGGATAGGCGGGTGTCTGTCTGCCTTATCCGTACTAGGCTAGACTGAAACTGATATAGTTACTGCTGCCTAACCCGACAAATCGCAGTATTTAGTTTCTCTTTTTTTTTTTTTTTTTGCCGCCTTTGTTCCCACTCATCCTTGATCATGGCTTGTCTTGACTGGTGCGAACGACAGTCTTTTGCCACAAAGAAGGCACCAAGCCACCACCGAAACTCTTGGAGCTGCTTATATTTAAATGCCATAGAACATAATTAGGAACCTTATATAAAGAACAGCAAAGGAAAGGTTATACAACAGACTTCATCGTCGCCCAAAACTTCACTGCTCGTGTCTTTGGTGGCAAGTGTATTGTATTTTTCCGCTCTTCCTGTCTGCAGCTCTGTTAGGTATACACTCCTAGCCTGTATCCCAAGTCTCCGGGCTGTGATATTTCGGGGGCAGGACAAGTGTAACCACTAGACAATCTGGGTTGCCGTCACTCATAGCCCGCTGGTATACCTATTTAGGCGTCGTTCTATGTTGGGCGTACATCACATCTAGTTCTATTTGTGGAATCTCTACCAGGAAGTCTAGACCAGGTCAAAGAAGGCATTTCCCTTTATCACAAGGAGAGGGCTGTGGACCAGCACATCTGGAGACAGCCAGACGCTTCCAAGCAATCACTCAGCTGTGTTTTGTTTTGTTTTGTTTTTTGTTATTATTTGGGTCTTCGAGACCTTTTTCGAGACCGCGCCAGCCTGGCAACGGACAAAAGACCTAAACAAACATAGCAGAGGCTGTTGGGGACGGACAAAGAAGTCAGTTTACATGTACAGTCTCTTTTTATCACCAGTTTGTGAAGCAATCGGACACCCGCACATACTTCATATTGCCCCCTTTGTGGTACAGAGCTAAAGAAATACAAGGTAACACAAAAGGAGGGAGAAAAAAAGAAGCCTGTAAGTGACCATTCATCCCAACTCTTCAAATACGAGGCTTCGCAACAACGGGGGGAGTCGGCTTGTTCACACAGCATCCTGCAACCACACCATATCTACCTCTACCCTCTTACTTGCGACCGACACTACCTTGTCGTCCCAAACAAGGCTGCGTATGAGCTGTGTATTACTTAGCTTTCTAGTCTTGGGTGCCCTTCCACTTTTCCCTGGCTATAAGACCAACCGTACCCTGCTCTTCCTGTCTAGGCCAGTGGCTTGCTCGTGCTACGATTAGCACAAGACCGGATAGACTTTGAGCATATACCGTATTTCTATCTAATTAGCCCCTGTCCAACCACATTCGTCATTTTAGACAAGCAAGATGGACTTTAACCAGCTAATCAGAGAGCTACTGCCGCCGATCATAGGCCCCAACATGTCCATTACAGCAGATGGCAGTAGCCCTGCCGGCAACGCCTCGACGACCCACGGGAGCCTCCGCATGAACGGGCTGGGGATAGAGGGCCTCCTGATGCCCCTGCTCGGGGGAGGGATGCACGCCAACCCGCTCATGCGCACCTTTATGCTCGTCAACCAGACCATGGGCGCCTACCTGGGCATCGACCCGACGGCCCTCGTCACCGCCATGGGCTTCGTCTGGGCCACCTATCGCCTGACGCGCCAGTTCTGGTCCCTCGTCTGGCACGGGCTCGTGCTGGAGTACATGACGTCGAGCGTCTCCGTGGTCAGTGACGACGAGATCTTTGACCACGTCATGACCTGGCTCGCCGCCCAGCCCCGCACCGAGAGGTCGAGGTTGCTGATGGCCGAGACGGCTCTTCACTCCGCGTGGGAAGACGATCATGGTGAGCATGCTGCAATGCGACAGGCGGTTCCGGTGACGGTCTCCGAGGACGGTAAGGAGTACGTCAATTTTTCGCAGCAAAAGGCCCACACGGTTAGTCTATCAAATCCATAGCGTTTACTTTGAAGGAAAAATCAAAAAAAAGGAGAGAAAAAGAAAGAAAAGAATTTGCTATGACTGACACCAACCCCTGAAAAGCCACCAAGATACATACCTGCTTTTGGTATCCACGGCTTCTGGTTCCGGCACAGGTACTTTAGTCTTCACAGGCGGCAGAAACCCGTCATGGAAGGCAGCAACATTGCACCGGCAGCCGTTACCATCAGAGACAAAGAGACTATGGTGATCTCCTGTTTTGGACTTTCCCCAGGTAAACTTCCCCAATCTCTTCATCTTATGCTCAGCTTTTGTTAGATCAGAAAAGAAAAAGAAACACTACCCGAGGGATCCCCAACTAACGAAATCCAATCTTTCTCCGCCCCTGAATTTATCTAGAACCGATCAAGGAGCTCCTCGCCCACGCCCGGGAGCACTTCTACAAGGACCACTACGCAAAGACGCTAATAAAGCGGCCCAACAGCTCTGTGGTCCGGCGACACGGCCGAAACTCGTGGACGTCCGTCGCCAACCGTCCCGTCCGCCCCATGAACACGGTCGTGCTCGACCAGGAGCAAAAAACGGCCGTGCTGTCCGACATGAACGAGTACCTGCAGCCCGAGACGCCGCACTGGTACGCGAACCGCGGTATCCCGCTGCGCAGGGGCTACCTGTTCCACGGCCCTCCGGGCACAGGCAAGACGTCGCTCTCCTTTGCGCTAGCCGGCGTCTTTGGTCTCGATATATACGTCATTAGCCTCCTGGAGCCTCAACTCAGCGAGGAGGACTTATTAAACCTCTTTAACAACCTGCCGAGGAGGTGCATCGTTCTTTTGGAGGACATTGACACGGCCGGCCTGAGCAGAACCCAGCACAGGAGCGGGCGCGAGGTCAGGACAGACACCAAAACGACCAAGACGACGACCGGTAACAGTAACGGGGCTGCCCAGCCTAGCGGACCCAGCGAGTGGAATGTTACGGATCTGGCCCGAGCCCTCAAGGGGGGAAGAGGCGGCGACGGCGAGCAAAAGGGAATCTCCCTGTCGGGCCTTCTCAACGCCATCGACGGCGTGGCGTCGCACGAGGGCCGCGTACTCATCATGACGACCAACAGACCCGAGGCGCTGGACGAGGCCCTCATCCGCCCCGGCCGCGTCGACCTGCAGGTAGCTTTTAGCAACGCGACGCAGGAGCAGGCGAGCGAGCTGTTCCAGCGCATGTACACCACCGACCAGACCACCAAACTTCCGCCGTTTACAGATCTCCAGCAACGGAAGGACGCTTTAGAAAAAAAGGATCATCTGGACATTCCCATCACTGACGCGGACGAGCTTCGCAGGGTAGCGGCCGAGTTCGGCTCCAAGATCGTCCCGGGTCAGCTGTCACCAGCCGAGATCCAGGGCTTCCTGCTCAAACGCAGAAAGTGGCCGCGCAGAGCTCTGCGCGACGTTGAGGCTTGGGTAAAGGCTATGGTGGATCAGAAGGCTAATAAGAGCAAGGTAACGCAGGCACAATGATGTGTTTTGGCACTGACACCTCTGGAGTTCAGCCCGGTATTGCTATAACAGGTGCTGTGGGTTGGATATTATTCCTTGGGACTGTTGCGCTGGTAGCTTTTTTTTTTCTTTTTTCTCTTTGTTCTTTTTCTCTTTTGGTCATGATGGCTTGAACTGGGTAGTGCTCCGGGCTGGTTTGTTATTTCCTGGCCAGCTGAGGACGAGAAAATCCTAGACTGTATGGCGCTAGATTGTATGTTGGAGATATTTAGTGAACAAATACGGATCACATACAATATCTTCTTCAGAGCAGCTGTTCATGTATACGTATGCAAATCCACTTGGTATTCCTTTCGCATACGAAGACAAGACGCAACGGCTTCTTGGTCAGTTATCTTCGAACGCTGAGAACATTTCTCGAACGAGGTCAGTATTCAGTAATCCTCAGCACTGCTGAAACCTCGCTCCTCCTCGTAGTCAGTTGCAAACTCATCACCAAATAACTCCCGGTCCTCTCTGTTTGACCCCATGTAACCGTCTGCCTCCTCGATCTCTTCGTCATCCTCATGAGCTCCAGCGCCCACCTCCTCGATGCCCCTTCCCAAAGTGTTGTTCCGTTGAACAGGCCCAACATTCTCGTGCCCAGCCTCGTCGTCTCGATTGGGCAGGTCAAACCTCACCGTTCGCTGCGGATTCGGAAAAGGGGACTTTGAGGTAGGGTCACCTGTTTTATCACGACTAAACTCATCCCGGTCCAAGAAGTAACCATCTTCATCCTCGCCATCCTCACCATCCTCGTCTCCTTCGCCCTCCTCGTCTCCTTCGCCCTCCTCGTCACCTTCATCATCCTCTTCATCGTCATCCTCATTGATCACATCCTCGACGGAACGAAGGGGAGTGTCCGGACCTCCATCCTCGGCCGAGTCTCCTGCAGGCATCTGACTCGGTGTTGTACCACCTGACAGGGTCGTGGCCTTGCCGAGGGCACTACTGCGCGCGTTGATCAACGGCACGCGGTACGAGAAGCCATGGCTAGTCTTTTTACGTTTCCGAGACGCCGTGCTGAAGCGAGACTGCCCGTGGCCGCGGATGACGGCCATCTCCGCTTCCGTAAGCTTCAAATCAGGAAGCGGCACATTGACGTGGGCAAGACGCACGTTTGCTGCGCCTGAGACCGGCTGGCCCGATGCGGGGGTCGGCTCTGGAGTGCCATCGTCCAAAGCCAAAGCTGGAGTAAAATCTTGATCGGACAAAGTCCTGCCAAAAGCAATAGCCAGCATCTTGCACTTCATGATGGCACGAGCTTTAGCCCACAGACCACGACGATACCATCCACTCCCGGATACCTCACATTCGGATCGGACCTGGGCGTTGGCAAAAATCTTGACCAGCAGGGGATCTGTAATGTCACAGACCTGCCAGACCTTCCCGTCGGTACAGAACGTTTGACCATCAAATATGTGGCTGTTCGCATCGTTCTCCCCATTCTTGGGACCGCCAGCGTTAAGGGTCGGTGCCCTCCGCCATTTGCGAGTCGAAGCCTCAGATCTGCGGACGGAAGCCCATTGCTGATCTGGATTACCTGCTTCGGCACGGCGGGTCTTGAACATCAAGGTTTGGTATATTCGGCATGCCGGGTCGGTGCGGGGATCAACACCATACCGAACCACAGCGTCACGCCACGGTCCACCTTTGAACTGATATGCAAAGAAGGGCATCGCATGCTTGATGATATTTTCACTGAACTCACCGGATCGCGCAGACGCTGCAAGACGATTTGTAAGTGAGCGCCGCGTCCAGATTGGCCGTTCCTCGAAGGCCAAGCTTAGTTCAGCTACAGCAGCAGCCATCTGTGGATCTTTGATGTTGGGACTCCGCGAGGGAGCGCTCGGAGCTGGATATGTATCGTGCGCAATAAAATAGCCCGCATGGTTGGCGCGGGCGGTGAGGTTGATTGTAGTTGCGCCGCCCTCTCTGTGTACGGTGCGGACGTAGGGGTTTTGGGCGTAGTTGTAGTGGAAGGGCAAATTCATGTGACTGAAAACTGGTGGTGGCACGATTTCTACGTTTGGAGGATTGGCAGTTCCTGGCTCCATGGTGAATTTGCGCATTTGGGAGACTGGAATTGGCCTGATGTTAGCAGTGAAGACATCCACGCCAGCAGCTCCATAGCTACATCTTTGAACTGACCGTCGCCAGGAAGGACCTTGTCTATGATGTTATTCATAAACGGAGCATTCACTGTCGAGTATTGATAGTCGACCAGACCTAAGTGTGCATATCTTATCAGTAACTGGCGGTGATACCTTGCGTGATGCCAGGGAGGCTATCTCACCTCTATATCGATGCGTGTTCCTGATAAGCCCCACGGCTTCGACCTTGTACTTGCCGATATTGTCCTGCAGCTTTCTCTGAAGTATGTTGGGCTCATCAAGCCCTTTCTGTGACATAATGCGTGACCATCTCAACTCTCCAGAGATGCGCTGTGGCTCTGCTCCCTCAGCCCCTGGCTCGAGCCAAGGGCCGTCGCTACCTCTTTTCCGCTTCCTGCCAGTCCTGCGAGGCACTTCAATCTTGAGCAGTACATTATGTGATGGTGCATTGTGAGATATGATGGGCCGCACCACAGGATTATCGTAGCGGGGGTACAATGGCACCGATAATTGGGCACTTTCGTGATCAAGAACGGCGGCGAAGTTGAAGTTGCTGCCGAATGTCTTGATAGCCTTGTCGTGATCCTTGATCACCATGGGATGTTCAATAGCCGAGACAGTCCTGGTTGGGATGCGATAGACTGGTGCATGATCGCAACTAGAACGGGCCGAAGAGATGTTCAGGTCTCCAAGGACATCGTTGTCATCGTGACGTCGCATCATTATTGCTGAGGCAAACGATGAGTGACAATATGGGGTACTCAGGCTGTCTCTTGTAGCACCTAGTTGCAGAGACTAGTGAGCAGCCTGGGGGGTTCTCTCTCGTAAGGTCTCTTCCCTCCTTCCCTTATTTTCAAGTCTGATTGGATCTTGCTCCTTCCATATAGGAATTTCCAGACCAATTCACAGATTGTAGACGCAGCCTGCCGATGCTGTATTGAATTGTTATGCACTCCAGCATCAGGCATAGATGAGTACTAAGCCTCCAAAAAAGGCCTCATGCCTTGGGTAATGAACGGTATCTGCAGCTGGCGGTGATTTGTAGATTTACAAGGCAAGTATGGCTTAACTCTCCCCGCAGAAATCAATCCCAACTCATTCAAACCGGATCATATAGTTCGGGTATTGAGTCGGTACCTTGGGTAGGTATTTAATTCCGCTGAAAGCTGATACCTATCATCGATACCCGTTGTTGATGGTTCATTTCCGTGTTCAATCCTCGCGACGCAATAAGACACCTGCCAAAGTTCAGTTCGCAAAAAGTTGAGTCTCCGCAGCGGGCAAAGCCGATGTCACTGCATCATGTAGGTACCACTTAAGGCCTTAGTAAAACTGCACATGACACGGTAGAGTAAGGAAATGTGAAAATTAAATTGACGGATGATGGGGCCTGAGATTGGCTTGTGCACGGACTCGTCGCATCTCCACATTGGATGCACACGGTGGCTATCTGAATTTGTTAGCAGTCGCCTTTAAACACCCGATTATTGCGTGGTAGGGTAGGTAGGGAGGTAGTCGACCTGGACTTTTTTTTTTGGTCAGTGGAAATATGGTTGACTGCCCACTTGGATTGACTTGGCTAGGCTGAGCTGGTTTGACTTGACTGCCTGCAGACTGGTGGTGACGATCTGTAACACAGCTACCGGTAGACACTGGGGATGCCCAAGGAGGACTTAAGACAATAAAACCTCAATCCACCCACCTCATCCGACCATACATACCTTTGACCTTGCTCTTCCCTAATCCAAGCGCGGCGCGTCGATTATATTTTCCAGAAAACAGGGTCATACGACATCGGAGTCCGGCTCGTAACGTCCTCTCGCGACATTTCATCCCAACCGACCGACGAACGAGAGCGAAACACCGAACGAACGACCGAGCTTCTGAAGGTGTCCTTGGTGTCCTTGGTGTCTACACTGGGTAACCACCTAACTACCCCTTGCCTGATTACATACCTACCTGCGTATCTACCTTACCTCTCTAGGGAACCTTGGGAGCGGGCGAGGGAACAAAATACTCCTTGTGTCGTGCTGTAGCGCGTCCCAGTCTGGCAAGCCCGCTGCTCTCCGGCTCAAGAACCTTGCCCACGCCCCGTTTCACCGCCTCCTGGCTACAAAGTACCTACCTACCTTGGAACTTTCGGACCAATCGAGCAACAAACCAAGCAACAACTTTGAAATTTCAAGAGTCGATATTGGCGTCCTGGGCGCAAGCTGTCAGCATTAAACCCGAGTCGAGCCAAGTCCCTGCGCAATTGCAAGGTTAGATTGATTGATTTATTGAAGCCTCTGTCGGGCCCTGTTCAGTAAATCAAGTGCTGCTGCTGTACTCCGCGAATTACACCACACCGTGTGTAGTAGTGCGAGACCCTGCCGAATGCCGCGTCCCGTTCGCCCTGCAACTCCCCGCAAACAAGCCCGGTTCAGCCACCACAATACGCCGCCCCTAACTGCGACAAGCAGCCTTCTCCTCACTCGCGGGCTTCAACCAGGAACCAAAAAAATAAAGCCCCCAACTCGTTGAGCACATACCTACGAGAGATACATCCCACAAAGCCAGAATTAGATTCTACAGCACGCGTCAACTAAAGGTGTTTTTCTCCCTTTAAGCGTTTGGTCAACAGACCGTGCCAATGTTTTCGAAACTGAAGCGCGAGGTCGGTTTTTGTTTCTTATTTGTCGCCTGTTTTATTCCCCCAATCAATCTATCACCTTGCAACCCCTGCCTTGCGCTTGCGTGGTGATGAAGGAACGCTTTTTCCTCTTTCCCTCTCCTGCCCGTGTCTTGTCTCTTGCTCTCTTGGGCTGTGTGTACCGAGTCCCGGCCTCGACTTGCCACAACGAGCGACAGGCATATGTGCACACGTCCATCCACTCTATGACCCGTCGCCATATCTGGAGTTGCAGCACTTTGATCGATCTACCCCAAAACCCCCTTTCACCTCACCATTCATACCACCTACCCGAAACCCAGCAAATCTCAGCCGCTTGGCAGCGTTGGTCCAATTTTCCGGAGCTGCGCCGATCCAATCTACCTACCACCTTGCCTACCTACCTGCCTTCCCTGCCGACTGCCTACCTACTCTACCTTAATGCCTGTTCAGCCAGTCCCCTCCCATGCAAAGTCATAGCGTCCTCCAATTGGACCACAACCCGGCGCTTCCCACCAGTCTTACCTTGCCCAAACTGCCCCTCCCACCGCCCCGACATCTCAGCTCGACCGCGTCTGTGGTGTCGTCCTCAATCAAGTGAGCCAGCGTTGTTCTCATACAACTTGAGCCGCGACAAGAAGGACATCAAAACACTTTTAACGCTCGCCTTATTTATCCTAATTGCATCTACTGCCAGCCGCTTTCCTCGCCACCTTTGATAAAAAATTGCATCGTTTTGTGATTGCGGCTGTTGTTTTGCCCGTGTGCTGCTGCCTCCCTACACCCCGCTTTGACGACAACACGAGTTGCGCTCATTGCGGTTTTGAATCTGCCAAGCTCCGGACATTGTCGCTTCTCAGGATGAGGCGGTTCAGCCAGAAAGTTGTCAGTAGCAGCTTGTGGACTTTGTTTTGACCCGACCTGCGCATTCAGATCATGGACGCATTGAAGCATTTGTTGGGCGACAAACTGCCATTGGCGAGCCTCATACTAACTCTGATGTTTACCTGCAGCTCTCGCGAGGCAAGGACCCGAACAAGTCTTCCAAGAAGAATAAGGACTCCAAGGACGGCGCATCCTCGCCGCAAACCGCCGGTTCCTCGAGGGACGGCTCTAACCAGAGTCCCGTCCTCACCCCGTCGTCATCGAGCTCGACCCTGAATGACATCCGCAACAAGCCTCTCCCGCCCAACAATGCAAGCCCACATAGTACAGAGGGCGCATCCCCTTCCGGTCAGCCACCGATGACCCAAAACCAAGGAGGCAGTGATAGGTTCGGGCTAATGGGAGGATCATCGCCAGCGTCGAACGGTGGAAGTACGCCTGTCCGGCACGGACAACTGCCGCCTACCGTAATAATCAGCCCGAGCGGCGCGCCGGTATGTTGCCTTGGCCCGGGTTAGGTTCTGTTCGTATACCTCTAGTTGTTCGTGTCACTAACAAAAAAAAAAATGTCTTGTAGCACGTACCCCCACCTGGTGCCGCCGAAACGATGCCTCATGATCTTGCTCCCCCCAAAGCTGGACAAAAGTCTCTCATGTTCGACCGACTCCAACAGACCCCTAAAGATGTACCGGAGGGCCTGCGGACGCCCAAGCGACAGCATTCGTCTCGTTTTGACATCTCGGCACATCGCGAGCTGGAAAAGCTCCCCGGTTTCCACGAGGTGCCCCCGCAGCGCAGACAAGATCTCTTTATGCAAAAGATCGACCAATGCAATGTCATTTTTGACTTCAACGACGCTGCTGGCGATATCAAGCCCAAGGAGATCAAGCGCCTTGCGCTGCACGAACTACTCGATTACGTAGCGAACAACCGACAAGTCATCACAGAGCCGATGTATCCCAAGGTCGTCGAAATGTTTGCCAAGAATCTTTTCCGTCAGATTCCTCCGCCGATCAATCCCCAGGGTGAAGCGTTCGACCCGGAAGAAGACGAGCCCGTACTCGAGCCTGCATGGCCGCACATTCAGGTCGTGTACGAATTCTTCCTAAGGTTCATCGAAAGCCAAGATTTCAACACCAACATCGCAAAGGCCTACATCGATCACAGTTTTGTGCTGCAGCTTCTCGAACTTTTCGACTCGGAGGATCCTCGCGAACGTGACTTTTTGAAGACAACGCTGCATAGGATCTACGGCAAGTTCCTCAACCTGAGAAGCTTCATTCGAAGATCTATCAACAACGTCTTCTTCCAATTCACCTATGAGACGGAGAGGTTCAATGGTATTGCAGAACTTCTTGAGATTCTCGGATCTATTATCAACGGATTCGCGCTTCCTTTGAAGGAGGAGCACAAGCTTTTCCTAACGAGGGTACTGATACCCCTACACAAGGTGAAAAGCTTGAGCATGTACCACCCGCAGCTGGCCTATTGCATTGTTCAATTCCTGGAGAAAGATGCTTCTCTTACAGAAGAGGTATGTTATGTTTGCCACGGTTATCTGGTTTTGTCTTGTTCCCCCATCCCCTCTCCCCAACGTCATTGTCTTTCCAGATTTCTGACTATTCCCAATCCAGGTGGTGCTTGGCTTGCTGCGATACTGGCCCAAGGTCAATAGTACAAAGGAAGTCATGTTCCTCAACGAGGTTGAGGACATTTTCGAGGTGATGGACCCTGCAGAGTTTGCAAAAGTTCAGGAGCCCCTCTTCCATCAGCTAGCAAAGTCGGTGGCCAGCCCGCACTTTCAAGTTGCGGAGAGGGCACTGTACTTCTGGAACAACGAATACTTTTGCAACCTCGTCAGTGACAATGTTGAGATCATTCTGCCAATCATGTTTGCTCCTTTGTATGAGAATTCTAAGGGGCACTGGAACAGGTAAGAGCAAGGCCAACCGTTTTTACAGTCTTTTGATCAACGATCGGGCCTGATATTGACATTGGTGACTAGGACCATTCATGGCATGGTTTACAACGCCATGAAGCTATTCATGGAGATAAATCCTCAGCTCTTCGACGACTGCTCTCATGAGTACACTGAACAGCAGAACAGTGCGGCAGCTAGGGAGGCCATGCGTGAGCGGAAGTGGGCAGCAATCGCAGAACAGGCCAACAAGAGAAAGGCAAACGGCTCCGGCGAGCCATCTGGCCCTCCTACCAGACTTACCCAGAACCCGATGCCTAGACTAGACGAGGTTGATCACTCGGACGATAACCAAAAGCGGCTAGACTCTTTGAAGTTACAGGATGGTGAACGTCGGCGCCCAGGCATGCATGACAGACAGAGCTCTGTGGGCTCGAATCGGAGTCAGCGATGAGAGTGCTTGACATCTACCATCCTTACATTGCGCGCTCTGGAGGCTCGCCAAAGATACTTCCATACCGCATATTCCTCCGCCTTGGACCTGATTATCCTTAATAGACAGCTTTCACTTCTCTTTCTTACATGTTCTTCCACTTTTGGTTTCTCGGATTCGTGGGTGCCTCGACTTCTGAGGCAAGATTTCGGGCGGAAGGGATAACCCCCCTTTGTTTGGCTTTATGTACTTGGCGGTGGGGAAGGTAAAAGACTTCCGACGCATACCCAAAATCGTCATCATTGTTGAAGGAGTACAGCTTTATCTTTTCTTCTTTTTAGGCGCTGGCTCAGTTGCAGGGCTGTGCAAGAAACAGAAATGGGGTCAGAGGTAGCTAGACGCCCCCATGGGCTCGCCAGGAATGAATTGGCCCTAAGTGCTTGCGTTGTCGTGGAAAACAAAAGACACCTTTCATCTATTTTGGCCATGGATCACATGGCCGAACGAGCCCATTTTAGTTTGAAATGTCTTTAAAAGGAACATTGATATTGCTGCTCATACAGCTTGGTAGTTTTGAAAAGTCATACATGGCATGGAAAGCAACAATTGTGCTCATCGCGAAACGCAATTCGAATCAAGGAATCACCCTAACTAGACGGAGCATCATCTCTCAGAACATCCTTTGTCGGCTTAGAAGAGGGGAAAAAAAAAAGAAGAGAGGGTGGGGATGGCTCGAGCCAATGTCGGAGACTACAAAACTAATTCAAGTTCTTTTTCAATGAGACGAAAATCCATGTTCTCTGCTGTCTTTTGATAATAAGAGTTTTTTTATTCAAGACGCTACCAACCACGACCGCCTCTGTTCTGACTATAACCGCCCCTACCCCTGAAGCCTCCATTGTTATTTGCCCCGCCGCGACCGTGATTCTGGTAGCCAATGCCCGGCTGTTGGTTGGGATATGGTTGTTGTTGATGATGTGGCATAGGTGCCCCACCCCACGCCCAGGCCTGTTGCTGCTGCTGCTGATTATGCATGCCGAACTGGGGTTGCGGTGGCGGCGGTGGCCATAAGCCAGGAAAACCAGGCATCTGAGGGGGCCCTGAGCCCTGTACCTGCATGCCTCCATAGCCCTGATGCAGCTGGGGCATTGGCATTGGCATACCGGGCATTGGAGGGAATTGCATAGGTATCAGCGGAGGTGGAAACGGAGGAACTGCCATGTTGCTATAGTTTCCTGACGCAGGTCCTGTAGGCGGCGGCGGCGGCGGCGGAGGAAGTGCAGGGGCGTTTGCGGGCGGTGGGGAGTATCCTGGCGAAGGCGATCTACGAGGACCGTCGTGAGATCTTTGGCGAGGGTCTCTGCTCCTTGATCGTGATGGCGAATAGCTACGCGATCGGCGGCGGGACCTCTCTGAGGAATAACCACGATTGTGATTACTATGCCCACCTTTGGAGTGGCTTCGGCTGCGAGACTGACTGACACGACGGCGCTTGAAATTCTGCGTGGAAGTGCTTCTTGAACGACTGCTTCGGCTCCTGCTCCGGTCTCTACCGCGACTCAGACTTCTGGAATTGCGGGAAGATTGTGACCTGCTCCTTGAGCTGGGATTGTGTGATTTCCGACCTTGCCTCCGAGCCTTCATCTTCTTGCAAAAAGCACGTGACCAGCCATAATAGGTTTCGCCGTCCAGCACTTCACCCGTGATCTCATCCAGTTCCACGCGCTCGCCCATCTGATCTATGTCCACGGGCGGGTACTCTCCTGGGGTGTTGTCATCTGCGAGGCGCACGTCCTTGCCATAGATGCGATCCACACGAGCCAGCAGGCGGCTAACGGCGTCGACCAAGCCCTTGTCGGCAGGCCCGGAAGCCAACTGTAAAGGCTTGATCAGGGCAGGATTCATCGGACGGGTCGAATTGGGCTCCAACACTGGGAGCCAATTTCCAGCAGGGAGATCGTACCAGGCCGTAGAGGGGTCGCCGTGTGTTGCTGGCATGATGAAAGGTGCCTCCTTGGAGATCTTCTTGGTCGAGTCGCGGCCAGTGTCAGTGTTCGGTGCATCGCAAGATGTTTCCGGGGCCGCCTCCTGTCCGCTTGCAATTGCATCGCGCAGCTGGTTCGAGAGCTCAGGATCTCGGAAGTAGTTCTGATTATTCCAAAGGTTGACAAGCTCATTTAGTTTCTTGATATGTTTGGGCGCATTGGGAAAGGAAGCAGCGCTTTTGAACAGGGCGGACAAGCTAGGTTCGATGACACAGACGAACGTATCGTCATGCTGTCGTTTCCGCGTGTGGTGTAGCACGTCGTTGATGATATAAAGGACGTGTAACCGCTGCCGCTTGATTGACGGCTTCTTCGCCACCGTACTGGCATCGGATGCTATTGGCGTTGACGTGCTGAGCGAGTCGACCAAGGCGACAAGGTATTTCCCCAGGGCAGCCATGCGGCCTGTCGAAGTTGCTAGGTTGCTTAGAATCCATTGCTTGCATTTCTGTTTGTGGCGGCGACGAAGAGCACAGAGAACGTCAACTTTTAGCTGCAGCTCCCTTTCACCAAGGTAGATCGTCGGGGGGAACAGGACTTTGTTCAAGTCCCTCCCCCCACTTTGTGTGCATGTGTGTAGTTCCAAACCTGAACATTGGCTGGCGAACACCTCGTGATGGCCGTATTGAGAAGCGTATGGAAGTGCTCGATCTCGTCTCGCGAGCAACTCGTGGGGTCTGGCCGCAGGAGAACGGCCGAGAAGGACGCCTTCGCTATGACAAGCTGCGGCGACGCCATGTTGGGCATGGACCTGCGTCGGCCTGTGGTTGTAGTGTCTTGGCGTATCCTATCTTTGGTGGTTTGCGACAGGCACTGTCAAATAAAAAGAATCGTCCTCTCAAATTGTGGTTATTTCGTCGGGTACTAGATGCGATTGTGAAACTTGAAAGCTCGATAATTGGACTGATTGGTGTGATTGATTGATGATGCGCGGATTGTGAGGCTGTCTTCAGAATTCAGACACGCGCAACGACCCTAGCCACACGCTAGAGACACTTAGTTGTGGGGCTTATGCGCCAAGCCAAGGGTTTTGAAGCTAAGCTACAAGCTACATACAGACAAGTTACTGTCTCCGATTCTACTCAAAAGCATGCCGAAACTGAGGACATGGAAGCAAATAGACATTGAGATTTCATAAAGGGACAGAGGCTTGTTTTGAAACCATTGGTGACTGCCTAACGTCGCACTCTGTCATGATAATCGATTATTGACATATAATACATGTTTTACTATCTCGGCAAGACGCGGATATCCATCCGTTTGATCTGTATTGAGAGATATGTCGCAGCACTTGTTGATCGCAAATACCTCTGATGCGAGGGGAGACTTCCAACTTGCATTACACCCACATATTATACAACCACTTCCTCTCCTTTCGTTTTAGTTCCGTTTGGAAAGTTCAAATCGCGCAAAACATAACTGTTATGGGCAAAGACCAGCTGTTACCGCTAGGTCAAATGAACATGGTATCCGAACCGTATATCTTCTGAATGCATCGCCTTATTCATGCAAAGAGAGATCCTCATACTTTCACGAAAACCTATCCCCTTTTATACTCCTAAACGGCTGACTAGCTTCGTATTTGCTCTTCTCCACTACCCTCTCCCCTTCGGTGGTTGGCGCATGTCTCGTCGGCGCTGGATCGGAGTTCGATTCTTGACTAGGCGAGCCAGCCGTATCTGTCCTCGGCGGCGCGCTGTGGGATTCGTTCGACGAAGGCTTAAGGTTGTTGATGTTGTCAGAATGCTCAAGCGACTCGATCATGGCACGCTTGCGCTTCTGCTCGTCCCAACGGGCCTGGCGATCGGCGTTGATGCTGCGCTTTGCGAATACATATGCTCCACCGCCAGCTTAATTTGTTTTGGTTTCTGATTAGAACATGCGCGAGAGAAAATCGAGCTCAAATGGTTGTGTACAGTGCTCGCTTACCAAGACACAAAGCTCCCCAGCCGGCCCTGAGAGGATACAGCAATCGAGTCAGTCGCGAGTATCATGGAAGAAGAGTTCGTTCGAGACAGTTATCTATACCAGAAAGACTTGACCTGCATTAGGACCGCCGTACGTGGTTAGTAACAAGATTTCATTCGGCAATAGAGTGGCGACTTAACTTACGGTATTCATTATGTTCTGATGTGTATCGGTAAGCCTGAAATGGTGTGGGATTGCCTTGGAGTCGACTAAAAGGGAGTTCAGTGATTAGTCTCAATTGCGCTGCGCAGAATTTGCAAAGTATGTAGTTGACGCGCCAGGAGGTACGATGGCAAGAGCAGCATCTCCTTTCAAAAGATTGGTCGTGTCGATGATCGACCAGGATTAAAAATAATGACACCACTTTGACGGGGAGCCTCGGAAGGCGGGGCAGTTGAGACCCACCATGAGCCTTTTCCGCTTCGCTACGATATCTTCATCTCCACCAGAAGAACAAAACATTAGTTCTAGCTCGAACTGTTCGGGCGAGTACCGTCAAACCATCCTGCTGTAAAGCTTCAGCGATGTCCAAATCCCAACTTCAATCAAGGAGGGGAGTTTCTCCCTCAAAAATATATGGAACTTTCCAGATTCGAAAACACCTATTACCAGGGAATCCTGATGGCCAGCTCAGTACAAATTAGACCAGTAGACGCGCCGAAGTGGGAGTATGGAAAGAAACAAGGAAAACGTCCTTGGAGGTACAAGGGTCAACATAGCACACACATTGCAACATATGTTTTAATCGATTAAGGAACGAGGGGGAACTGCGATCAGACGTTGCCGGAAAGAAACGAAGTCAGAAAGAAATGTATTCAAGAGCATCCCAATCATCCATCTTATTGGCTGACTCGACAATGTGGTAACTGCATTGAAGGAATGCAATATAAAACTTGAGCAACCTGCCAAGAAAACCTGAATTCATACTATCACCATCGGTACATATTTTCCCTGTTCAATAATTCCTGCCGCCTTGTGTGGGCTGTCGGGTAAGTTATACAGCACCCAGATAAAACCTGTGATTTAATTTTCTTTGAAACCGGGACCACATTGTAATACTTGCAACAGATGGGTCTGCGAAGAATAGAAGTCCGACTGAAAACATTGAAGATAATCCTTTCCCGGGAACATCATAACAGGATCATGAAACGAGCTTCCTTCGACTATTCACAGAACGAACAAACTATTTTATACCCTGCCAGGCCTAGTCTGATTCGAGGGCACAGATCATTTATACTAGGGTCAAGGGAAAAAAAATCATTTGTGCACCTGTCTTTGGTGTTGATAGCTGCTCACATTGCTTTTTGGACCCTTTCTTCCATTTATTCGGGTGTCGTTGCGTATGGTATACGAGGTGTACAGTATATATTCCCTTTCCTGCTTATCTCAGGGCTTATCACAACGACAGAACATGTCTTAACTAAGCCTAGTGATGGGCCAGCCGCGTCTTGCCAAGGTTGCGCCAAGTCATACAGCTTCTGAGCGACGAGTGACCAAGATGAAACAACTTTAATGCAGCCAACTGCCGAATGGCACGGCACGAGGCGAGCAAGCAGCCTAATTGGATTCCTTGCCCCTTGGTTTGCTTGGGTGCGCTACGGCCTGCTGTAGCATGGCTACAGCAGCCGAAACACATCACTTTGATATGTGTCAATTGCTCACTTTAGTCTTTTACCGCTCGGGACTCATGTACCCATTCATTGTTCTTCCAGGCACCTGCCCGTCAGCTTACACGGCTGTCTAGGCGAGCTAGCTTGCCTAAAAAAAGCCCGGGTATTGTACCTAGGACTTTTTCAAGGTACATGATGCTAAGGTAGCCACGTAGTGCACATCAAATGAAATTTTGGAGGGGCCATTGTAGTGGATCCGGTGACGTATCGCTCAGCCTCAGTGATCCTTTTTTATCTTGCCTTACGTCGCGGGCACCTACTATGGTACATGGTAATGAATGAATGTCCAACTGCATTCAAACTTTATGCCAAGGCTAACCCGACGGTTGGAACCAAGAACCAACGCAGCGGTCCAGAGGCTGTGTTTTCCAGGCGAGCGAGTATTGCGATGGCAGTGCTCACTCACGACAGTAATCAGCATCCCTGCATTTTTTTTTCCCTTTTAACAGCAACACAGCCCAGATTTTCCCACTTGCGCCGGGTCGCCCGCAAAACCGCTATCCAGGACGCGCGGTATGGTTTGGGTTTCAGGCCCACGGACGGAGTCGATTATAGTGGAAAGTTGCCAGACTGACCGAGCGTTAAGAGGTACTATCGAATTATGAAAAGAACGGAGAAAAAACCGAAATTATCCGAGTCAATCAGATGTTGCATTGATCGGCACTTTTGCCTGGGTACCTAAGGTAGCTTGGCTGGTAGGTAGCTAGAAACTGTGACATAGACGGGAGTAGGTCTTGTTCAATTCAGATTCGGATTCGCTACTGAATTGTTGTTAGTACGGAGTAGTACGTCTAGATGCGCCTTACGAAACTGATCAGCATAAGAAACTCAAACTTCGACTGCGTCCAATTGCCAACTTGAACGGAGCATATCGCTGGTTAGGCGCTAACTGGGCAAGCCACAAAAACATCTGAACGGATCCAATGCATGTTTAACGGTTGGTGTCTGCAGGAGATGTTGGAACCAGTTGGGTTTTTCGTCAGTAATCAAAGTCTACGTAAAAAAGAAAAAAGAAAAAAGAAAACAAGGACATCTACCCAGATAGATATAATTTTATCTCCATCCATTGTAAAAATTAGGTGAGCTTTTAGGCTGCCAACAAGGATGTGGGACAGTTAGGATGAATGGTGGCTCAAGACCGAGGGCAGTGCTGGACCATGCATCCAGTCATTCCCAGGGCAACTTCTCCACACCCGCTCCACTGCGCGTACCGCCGCTGTCAACCTCTCACAGCCCGCCCGCACAGCGATGATTAGCACAACTGACTTCAAACGGTGGTACTTGAGTGCGCCGTTTCTTCGACATGGCCTTCATGGACCTCATCTATTGAAAGAAGCCCCACCACCACTCTGAGCATCTCCATATCTCACCTACTACTACCGTACCTCACCTACCTTCTCTTGATCTTGTCTAGTCTAGTAGTACTTTAGATCTGAGCATCGTCGGAAGTAGTGCATGCTGGCGATTTTATGGATGCCAAGTTACTCGGCTTTCTGATGAACGTGCAGTCAAGATATCACGGGTCTGCTGGGTAGATTCACCCAACACCTGCAAGACCCCGCCGACAACTCGCTAGACCATTGCCTACCCATATACAGATCATGGCGCCCTCAGACACACCCGATGGCCCTGACGGCTCTTCTCTGGTATGTAATTGCTATGGGCTTCACAAACGCTGGCACACTCGCTGACAATGGCGACAGAAACCCGTCTCGTCTCTCCGATCACATTTCGAGAGCATGGGCAAAGCCCCGGACCGCTCAAGTCCCACGCCTCCTCCATCACAACCTCCTCCGCAGCCCGTAAGGATAGCCTCACCAGGCCCGAAGCCCGAACCGCCGCCTGTCCAGCGAGATGCGAAGCCAAAGCCAAAAGGTCCTGCCTCGGCTCTGAACACCGCCACCACCCAGCGCCTGAACCACACACCTCCGTTGATACCCAGTCCTGTAACCCTCGGCGCTCCCTCGCTGATGGTCCAGCCCCCGCGGTCACCACCCCAGCCACGATCCTTGACCGTCGGCACCGGAGAACACGGGAGCTTTCTAAACCCAGACTCGCACGCCAAATCGCCCTCGCCAAGCAGCCCCCGAAGGCCGTTCAAGATTCCAAGCAATAACAGCACCCCCTTATTGGAGCCGCAAAACTCACCCAGACAAGTCCCTTCACAACCTCCGTCTCCTCCACCACCAAGGCGCTCTGCCGAACTGAAACGAGAGAGGGACCGGGGACGTGACGCTAAGCCGACGCCTCCTCCAATCAACCGAGCTGACAAGCCATTGATCCCCTCGAGGTCATCGTACCTGGGAGTAGACTCGCTCAGCAGCTCCGACTTTCGAAATCGCCTTGCAGACGCACAAAAGTCGCCCTTCAATAGTCCCCCTAGTAGTAATGGGAGCGTCGATGGGGATGTCGAAGCGCCGCCTACGCTGCCCGCAAGACCACGGCCATCTGTCTCTGATGCCCCTCCGAGGATTCAAACGGTCCAGACTGGATTTGACCCTCCCCCACTGCATCCGTCTATTGTCAACAGGAGGAAAGAGAGAGAACAAGAGCTAAATGGGACCGCATCGAGAGGGTCGTCACGGGGACCACTGACCCCTCAGGGTACAGGAGATCAGGGGCCGCGACTGCCTGTCAGATCAGCAACAGTTACCGAGCATAGGTCAGCTAATTATAATGGCTATTCAATCACAAGGCCGCCGCCAAGGCCGCCCAAACCTGGGGAAAACAACACAATACCGCCACCGAGCGGTGTTGCGCAAAAGAGGGCAGTCTCGACACCCTCATCACAGCAGCACCCGCCGCCCCCGCCCCCGCCGCAGAGGGTGCACCCGAGGTCAATGACTGTGGACAGGACATCTTCGCGGGCTCCTGCTGAGTTCCGCGCCCCTCCAGCAGCTATGCCCTCCATTCCGTCCGCTCCTGAAAGCCGCGCACAGGAGGTTCCACCAGCAACAAAGACGGAGATATCTACTGCCTATCCAGACTCTGCAAATACAAACCGCCGTGCACCGTACATCAAGCAAGGCGTTCATGAAATAAACACAAAATACGACAGTCGCATATTCGATGCATGTGGTGAACTAGTATGCACGAGCGGCCATCTCACCCGAGTATGGAGCCTTCTGGATGGAGAGTTGCTGTTGAGCCTATCACATGGAGAAAACGTGAAGGCGACCGCTGTGGCTTTCAGGCCGGGCGCTAATGTCGACGAAGAAGGAACGAGGATTTGGATCGGCAACAACACAGGTGAACTCATGGAGGCCGATATCTCTACTCAAGGTATAGTTGCGACCAAGCCAACAGCTCACGGGCGGCATGAGATCATCAAAATCTACAGACATTACAACGAGCTATGGACTCTGGACGATGGCGGTACTCTTAATGTTTGGGGTCCCGACGAAACTGGCGTACCATCTCTACTGGGATCTCCTGATCAAGCATTCCGAGTTCCCAAAGGTCACACTTTCTCCATGGTTGTTGGAGACGAGTTGTGGCATGCGACTGGAAAAGAGGTCCGGGTGTTTTTGCCAACGACAGACGGCAAGGTCCAGTTTCAGGTGCTAATAAGGGCACTGTATCAAGAAGGTGCGGGTGAAGTGGTTTCTGGTACCCTGATGCCGTCAGATCCTGACAAGGTGTTCTTGGGACACGCAGACGGCAAGGTCAGTATATACTCCAGGAGCGGGTATGCTTGCCTAGGCGTGGTCAGCCTCAGCTCTTTCAAGATCAACACACTGGCAGGCGTGGGTAGCCACATCTGGGTGGGATATAACTCGGGAAGAGTTTGTGTCTACGACATCGCACACAAGCCGTGGGTTGTAAAGAAGGATTGGCAAGCTCATGAGAATCCGGTGGTCAAGCTCCTCCCGGACCGTTCAAGTTTCTGGACCTTGGACAGGTCTCAGGTCATTTCGCTCGGCGCAGACAACATGCTCAGGGTTTGGGATGGGCTCCTGCAGGAGGATTGGCTCGAAGGGGAAATGCAAGCCAAGGACACGGAGTATTCGGAAATAGAGCAGCTCAAAGTGCTCGCCATGACATGGAACGCCGGAGCATCGACGCCCAATAGCCTGCGGTACTCTCAGAACGATGCAAGTTTCTTCCAGTCGCTGCTACAAAGCGGCGAATCTCCCGACATTTTAATCTTTGGATTCCAGGAGCTGGTTGATTTGGAGGACAAGAAGGCCACAGCAAAGCGGTTTCTCAAAGTAAAGAAGAAGGAAGGGTCGGATCAGGAGCGCATGAGCCATCAATATCGTGACTGGAGGGACTTTTTGGTTCGGGCACTGGATGACTACATGCCAGGCGAGCTGTATCATCTCTTGCAGACCTCTCACATGGTCGGACTGTTTACGTGCATCTTCGTCAAGGCGGATATCAGGGCACGAATTAGCAATCTCAGCACTGCCGAGGTCAAGCGCGGGATGGGCGGTTTGCATGGTAACAAAGGTGCGGTGGTAGTGCGATTCATGGTCGACGACACATCGCTTTGTTTCATTAACTGCCATCTAGCGGCTGGGCAGAGCCAAGCGCAAAACCGGCACAACGACGTTGCGGCCATCCTTGAGGCGCAGATCCTACCCATTGAGAGGGACCCCAACATACGGATCGATAGCTATGTCGGTGGAGGCGATGGCACCATGATAATGGACCACGAGCTCGTACTCCTGAACGGTGATCTCAACTATCGAATCGATACCATGTCGCGCGATACAGTGGTCATGGCCGTAAAACAGGGTAACTTGTCCAAACTACTCGAACGCGATCAGCTGCTGGTGGCCAAGCGAAGGAATCCAGGATTCCGACTGCGAGCGTTTGAAGAGGCGCAAATATCGTTTGCGCCCACCTACAAGTATGATGTCGGGACGGATACTTACGACACTTCAGAGAAGAAGCGAAGCCCGGCGTGGTGTGATCGACTCCTTTACCGGGGATCTAGAGGCCGGATACAGCAACTGGATTACCGAAGACACGAGGTGCGCGTATCGGACCACCGTCCCGTCAGTGGCAGGTTTTTATATGGCATCAAGAGGATTGATCCTAGACGGAGGGCGGTGGCTTGGATGGAGTGCCAGCAACGACTTGAAGACACCAAAGCGAATGTCTCCATGGATGAGAAGTAAAATTCCCCCCTGTCTCCTACCATACGCTGTCGTCAGGATGTTGCCACAGAGAGGTCACCCCTGGAAACCCCGAATTAGCTAACAATAGATACGCATAGGCAATACTATCTGACGGATATTATTGGCTACGACGTCGATACGAGTCGTCAGCTTATCCAGGAGAGATCTTCCAGGAAACCACATCGAAGTCCCAGTAGAGGCAGAGGAGATATGGGACGATGAGATAATGCGGTGGGCTCATGACCAATAAGGAAAGATATACACTGAACGAGAGCATGGTCAGCGACAATCGAAGGAAGAAATCGAACGGTCAACACGTGATCCTTTTGTGTGCATGACGAGTAGCATTATGAACCGGCAAGGTGTTGAGTGTGACATTGGGAGTTGTTGATTGACGGCATTTATCGGCGGTTCTAAAACAGGCGTTCTAAGGCTTGGGTTGTCACGAGTTTTGATGCAGTTTTAGACAAAACAAACACAATAGGGGGTTTGGGTAATGTTTTAGTGTCCTTTCCCTGTTAGCATACTTACAGCAAAATAGCGTTGATGACTTCGAGGCTTTCCTCGTTATTAATGGTCAGCGCGAGTCAGAACAATATACCAATCCATTGCACATACAAAATGTTGCCTTGATATCTACACCCAGTCAGAGTCAACTTTTTAGAGGGGGTATTGAGGATAAAGTGAGCATGAAAAGGGCCAAGTCCTAAGATGCAGGGTAGGCTACATAATTCATGTAGTCAATACTGTGACACAGCCTCGTCCGGGGTCGGGGGTTTGTGGGTCCGGCCTGCAGCCGTGGTGGAGATGGGCGCGACACGATCAATTCCAACTAGCAAAAAAAATCCAGGTCACTTTGGGAGCTTCAACAATATCAGTGTAATCTAAAAGACATTGAACCGACGATAATAGCGACGCTCCCAGTGGCGTGCAGGTGCGCCCAAGCTCAATTGACGGACAAACGGTTATTTTGAGTATAATTAGAAGCTTGGGAAATTCTCAGGAAGGAGACGCGGCGGATAGGTTAGTCGAGCTGCAAATCAGAGCTTCGTGCCCTTTTTTTTAAAGGCAGGCTGTCTTGATCTAACGACCTCCCCTCCCTTCTTTCAGCGCCACCCGATCTAAAAAGATGCCGCCGTCAAAACCGTTCTCTTTCTTGTCGAGCTTACTGCGTTCAAGACCGACAACCGCCAACATACCCAGCATATCGCCGGCCATACAGTCAAGATGGGCATCGAGTAAACGCACCTTCACAATACCGGAGCCGATCCCGCTCGTGCCCGACGTCCCGACCTTCCTCAGGCTGATTGGTCGCGACCTGGTCAAGCACGCGTCCAAATTCCCGTCGTGGGAGGTGCTATTCTCCCTGACGCCGCCGCAGCTGCGCGAGCTCGGCATCGAGCCGGCGCGGTCGCGGCGGTACCTGATCTCGTGGCGGAACAAGTACACGCAGGGCCACTTTGGGATTGGAGGCGACCTGAAGCACGTCGTCGACGGGGCGGCGGAGCTCAAGGTGCTCAACATCCCCAAGGGTCCGCTCAAGATGCACCGGGTCGTCGTCAACGTGCCGCCCGGCACCAAGCCCGAGGACGTACCCGAGGAGGACAGGCCCCGCATCCAGGGCTACAAGGTCATTGGGACTAGGACCATTGCGGGCCCGCATGCCGTGCCGATGAAGAACCACGAGGGGTCGATCTTCAAGGCTGTCGATGGACTATGGGAGCACAAGAGGGGCAGGAAGATTGACGGTGGTGAGAGGAGGCGGGCTGAGGTGCGATTCAAGAGGAGGGTGGAGGAACGCAAGGCCATGAGGGAGGCTCAGGGCTTCAACTACTGATAGGTCCAGGGATCCTGAGGGCGTATGACCGCCGGTGGCCAGGGCCGCCAGATGGTGTTTTTCACCCGTCATCGCGAACAGCACGCTGTACATCACCGTATACTTCTAGAATCTGTACAATAAACCGTTCACATTACGTTCAAAAGGCTCACGAGAGCGATTTTAAATTGGCTCTGAGCTTGGCTTCGGGTCGGTACAACATGAATTTTGACGAGAACCCGAAATGCTGCGGTGGGCAGTGAGAAAACAAGTATTAGAGTAGCATGGCTCATCACGTCATCCTCTGGAAACTGGAGCTGGCCGGGGCGGAAGCCTCACCGGAAGAAAAGAGAAAAAATGCTAGAGTAAGCAGGCGAAGGATTGATTACCTACGATATGGTACCACAAGCATCCCGCGCATGCCCGCGGGCCGCGGACTGGAGGGGTTGAGTGCCATAGCCTCAGTCCAGAACAATTTGATATACATAGTGGTCCTCGGGCATACCGGACTTGAGAGAGTTTGTATGAGTCAAAAAGTACTGCGAGGAGGGGTGAGCACGAAAGTGTCCCTGATGACCTCTGGGGCCGGGTATGAAAATCACGGGGTTGAATTTAACGATTGCATCCGTCTAAACCTGAAATTGTTTGTATCATCAATCATGGGCATCGAGTCGTCCAATCAAAATGCCCGGGGTCGCCATGGCAGGTTATATCATTATGCACGCGGCCAGATTCAATGTATGAGGTATGACTGTTTGTTCAGGCAGCCAAGGCATCCATCGGGCGGAGTTGATAATCGAGAACCGAGCTCCGTAACAGCTCGGAGAATCGGGTCTTAAGGCCGGTTTCTGGGCCCGGTGGGAAGGTGGTGTAGGCGTTAATTTATTAGATTCCTACCTTATTACTCTAGGCGGCTTTGTACCGCTTCGGCATTAGTCATCATTGTGGTTCTACATTCTGGGTTGGAGCCGCCAACCGCCTGTCGTACTGTACCCTGGATTACTCTTGTAGCTCGTTTGACAAGCTTGATTGCGGGTCCCAATGCAACCCTCCCAAGGCTGTACCTTTTCTCAACCTCCTTAGCCAAGTCACTATCAAGTTCAAGTTGACGTATCATCTCGTGTAAAGCGTGTGTGCTCGCCCCTCTCAAATTTGAATTGCTGACAGGAGAGCATCTTCTACAACAAACGAACAGTCTTGTTTTGGAATCTTGCCGATCCCTCTTTCGTCCAGGCTTACCACAACGAGCCTAGGTAATCAGAATACCTACAGTAGATAATCATGCCTGATTCTGGGTCGATCGATTTGATCCAGTCAGTACCTTGTCCATCACCAAACAGAGAAGCCGCAAAATTACGCGTGTTTTTGTTACGAATGAGTCACTCTTAGTCGACCAGTATCCATGACTTGGCGAAACAGATGCTGGAAGCTAGGTAGCGCCAGGGACACCATCTTCAGCTTGCGATTAGCGCTTTTCTTTTCTTGGTTCTTTCATGTTTCTCTGGCTTTTTTCGTCTTTTTGACAGCCCGGTTCTCATGATTGTCGTGAACCAATGAGCACTGCAACGCTCTCGCCTAGGTACCTACGTATTAATTACCAAGCACACTCTTTCTGGCACCTTTCTTAAGTCCGGTCTCACTCGGAAACTATACACAACAACCGAAGTACATGCTTGACCCGTACATTTATCGAATAATTTTCGGGCATGGCGGGTCCCCGCCGTTCCTGATAGTGGAGCTCACTACCCATGGCGGAGCACCGACACGTTCCGCTCGGTCCCGTGTGCCCACTGACAGCAGTTGGTGAGTCGACTTAAACGTTAGAAGCCAAGCCGTAAACAACCTAGAAGAACACCCTCCGGGCATAGAGATGCGTCACCGACGACGACGCATATAATTTGAAATGGGATTCGGCTAACATAAGCAGTGGAAGCCGGATGGGGTTTCTGAATACGACAGATCCATAACGACTGGCTGGGCGACGGGGGTCTGGGGGTCTGGTAGGTAGCGTTTTTTTTTTTTTTTTTTTTTTTTTTTTTTTTTTGAAGTACAGTAGTACACTGAGTACCCTACCACACCTAAGATGCAAAGGGCTGCCTGAGCCTTGGCCGATGGTGTGTGGGATGATGGAATGCGGGCTTGCATTGCCTACTCAAATCGAGAAGCGAACCAGACCAAGCATATTCACGGCCGGATGTACCTCCTCCCGGCTTGTCTTCCTTTTCCTGCACAGTCGATTTTGACGCGTGACCCTGCTTGTCGTCGTGGGATTCCTTCGCATCTCACCTTGATTTCTTACCCACACACACAGGTTACATCAATTCACATATCTACGCAGGCGCGCAGCCCCATCCCCCAATCATGCTTTGCTGCCTTTTGGTATGTGGAATAAAGCTCTTTTGCGCGCGGAAGAAGCTGCTTACCCTAGAGGTACGTATCCCATGCGAGGTACCTTGGCCTACCCTGCTACCCGTCCGCTCAATCTCCATTACCCTTCGTGCATGCAAAGCCTTGTTTTTTTTTTTTTTTTTGTTCTAGTCGAATGTGTGACTTGGTGCGGCTGGTTGCTCCGCACCTGGATCCCAGAGCAATGGGTCGGGTCAGTCATGCTGAGCCGCATACTTTCAATCAAAGTGATCCGGATTTGGAATTCAAATCCTTCCCGCTGAGTTTACTGGGTATATTTCCCGATCAACCTAATTTTACCTCTCCTGATATTCTCGACCTGGGTGGGATTTTTCTAAAGCTCGATCATCTGCTCTCTGCACCCGCACTCCTCAGACCCCCTTGCTCCTCCTTTGGCTTATGCGGCCACCCACCCAAATCAAGCATGCTACTCGGCTCCACCAGTCGTCAAAGTTGACCGCCATGATGCCCACATACATAGACATAGTCATTCTCACTGCTACGCTATAATTCTCCGTTCGATGTACATGCAGGCCATACCTTGCCATCCAGCTGCCTACCTGTCTATGTATATTTTCAAACATTTACCTCAGGTAGCGATCCGGATAGTTCCGGGATTCCGATACATCTTCTTGCTTCTGCCTGAGCTCTGACTCTAAACATATGGCAAGGTAGCATCTTGTTGCTTGATGCAGAACAGCACACCCCCCCTGCCGCTTGACAAAACAACTTTGGCAGCCCTACATATAATCTCATCACTGGATGCCTCTAGCCTTCTCCGAGCCAAGTAATACTAGTAGCCAGCTTTAGGTCTAGCTATAAATTGTGGCTTAGATGCCCTTTACCCCCGTACATCATCTTATGTGACCGGCCCCCAATCAAACAATCTGTTAACCGCAGCTTGTGTACGCGTGTTGTTCTCCTGAACTCCAATACAAACCGTCGTCATCTTGAAAATCTTGGCGTAATCTACCCTTACCTTATTGTTGTTCGGTCTGTATCAATTCAGACACATACATTTGAAAGTACTTGCGCGTGCGCATCGGCGGAGTACCGGACGTCTCACTGCCCGGCCCCGAGTCCTCCCCCAAGATTTCTATCTTGCGGTATTATATCGACCCAACCTTGAGGGCTGCTGATGACGCGGGAGTCTTCTAATCGAGCTGCAACCTTGACGTCGAGATTTCTCACCCCTTTTGGGTTCACAAACCTCGGATACCCTTCCCTATCTCATACATAAACTGGCGGCCGCTGCCCCGGGCTCGTCAGAGGATGAGGAGGCCACAGCCACAGCTTTTCACATATCATACATTGATCTGTCAGTTCCAAGTCATACCCACCAGAAACATCGAGGTTCGCAGAAATCAGTTTGCCACAGGGAGATAAGACGGCATCTCGGTCAAGGAGTCTATCGCAAAGCTCCATCTATATGTCATCTCATAAACCATCCGCAGCAGATACATCCTCAGGTGACCCAGAACCTCAGAATAGTCAGCAGGACGCTCTTGGTTCAGAATCTTCCTACCCTCTCAATATGCCCAGCTACTCAAACATGCCCTCATCATCGCCCCAGGGCTCAAGGAAACACAGCTCCTCGAGCAAATCGAAGCAAAAGTCAGACGACTGGTCTCAAGTCACGGACCCGGAAGAGAGGAGGCGCATTCAAAATCGCATTGCCCAGCGGAAGTTTCGTACGTATACATCCTTGTCAACCAAGACGCTGGCATTTTGAACATGTAGCTGACCAATATAATAGGGACCAAGGCCAGAGAGCAGAAGGAGAAGAGCGACCGGGACTCGCGCAATGTCGAGTACGCCGGTAGCAGTTACCAAGTCCCTGGTGCGGACGACTTGGGGCTGACTGAAAGCGATGTTGCCCCATCAGGTCTGCCTTGGGGAGGCGTTAACATGCACTACGTCGTTGGACGTGGGCATGATGACGCGGGAAGCGGCGGTCGAGGTGGAGCGAGCGCAGCTGCACACCAAAGAGGTGGTTCGACCATGGGAACCTATACCTATGGCAGCGACCCACAGTACCTGAGCCCAACCTACCCAGATATGAGCAGTTATGCTTACACGACATCTGGCAGCTGGGAGGGAAATGACGATAACGCTGAAGGGGAGGACCCGTTATACTACGAGAGCACCCCCTACTACTATGACTATCAGGGATCCTCGAGCCGTTAGCCGATCGGCAGGCATGACCGAACAACTCAAGGTATGTTCGATAAGTATAGCCAATTCCGTTACTGGCTTTGCATGCATCTGACATTTAGCCTCACCAGCCACAGGGGATGATCGACTAAACGCCTCCCAAGTCCTTCTGACAAATCTTATGACTACTTCAACCCGTCCCCAAGAAAACACACCCTTCGAAATCATCCAGACATGTCTGAGCATAGCTTAAGCAACTTCTGGAGAAACACAACGATTAACGAACAAAGCGTTTACCCAGTTAACGCCGATTCTACGATTAAGATTACTTTTCCTAGTTATATCCGATCTTACGATCCAGTTTTGTATTTCTAGTTGCAGTTCCGCCACGGCGGATATAGCACTGTTGTTACCTTTTTCTCCCCTTAATTTTTGCTTGATGACATTTTTAACATAGGACTGTACCATCATGTTGTTTTGGACCCCATCACATATCTTACTGAGGCGATAATCCCTCATCTACACCGCTATATAGAGCTTGGAATTTGTACTGTTGGTTTTTCTTACGATGCTCAGCCTGAGCTATAGATTCTTAGGCACACTGGAATCCGTGCGGACAAGAGCCAGAAGAATGCAAAACATTTCATCATTGTGTAAACCGAGCGCGATAAGCATATTTCGTATTGCAGTCGTGATGCTAAGTCAACCTGGGTATCAATTATATATAATATATTTTTTTTTAATTTTCTTTTTTCTCGGGGTGTCAACGCCTGCTGAACAACAAGGGATCCTCAGTTCTGACTGAAAGTGCTGACCTTGTATACTTAAGCATGAGGTCCAAATTGTTGGAAATGCTTATGTCTGATAATTGCCACTCGGATCTTATAGTTTGTCCGCTTATGGCTGTCAAATCTCGGCGACGGTAGTTCACTCTTCTGGTATATTACCATGGTGGCGTACGTGAGGGTGAGACGGTCTTCGCCGCGCAGACTCCGTCGTTGATAAATCTTTTTCTGTGAAATATTTCATACCAGGACGATGTGACGTTATAATTTCAAGCAGGGGAGCAAATGATGTGAGCGATTGATATGTTTGTCGCTTGCCCCTGAATCACAAAGGTAAAAATAGTCTCTTCGCCCAGGTTTCAAAAGTCGGGAGTAACAGCTCTAGTCAGATTCAGGGACTTTTTGCAGGCCGTTCTTGAAGCTTTTCCATGGAAACCATTTGCCAACTACTTTTCCATGAATCAAGGCAAGAGGCACTGGTCCGTAGTGGCGCGAGTCTCTTGAGGCGGGAATATTGTCTCCCACGAGCCAGCAATGACCCGGAGGGACCTGGATTGGAGTAGCTTGATAGTCAGAAATATGTTTCGCCCCAATTTCTTTGTTTGCCTTATTTTTTGATTTGTCTTCCTTTCTTACCCCTACCACCTCTCCTTGCTCCATGGCATCTCATAATGCAGCTTACCAGTTGGCGGGAAGAAGCTGTCGAAAGGAAGAAAGCGCCAAGAGAAACAAGGAGGTGGAGTATTTTGGGGGCCAGAAGGGAGCCTCATAGAAAAAGGAGTTGGAGGATTCTTGTCCTGTCTCACCTGAATCATCTCACTGCTCCCACTCTCGGGCGAGTTGATGAGGACGTAATCTCCCGGCATCCCAATGACTCTCTTCATGCCCGTGTCCTTCTTCTCCACGGGTATGTCGTAGGCCACGATATCGCCGACGCAGATGTTCCTGCCGCGCCGGTACGTGCGATTGATGACGGCGGCATCACCGACGACCTCGAAGGTCGGCAGCATGGAGGGTCCCCAGGTGGCTGAGTAGCTGTAGCCGTTGTAGAAGAAGACATGGAACATGGCAAAGGTCTTAAGAACCCAGATGGTCGGCTTGATGGGGAAGAAAGTCGAGCCACCGGAGAGCCGGCCCAGCAGTCTGAATGAGAATGATGCCATTGTGGATTTGTTTCTTTATGGCTCTCTGTTCAACCTTCGCAAGGCCAGTCTTATGCAGGTCATATACCAGCCGTCTCCGAGAAATTTAAAAAAAAAAAAAAATCCATCCAGAAACGAATGACTCCGCCGATAGAAGAAGAAAAAATGAGAAACAAAAAATTGCGCCGATAATTGTTATAATCGAAAACCTGACAACATGGACCCTTATAGCACAACCAACAGACCATCTGTATTCACTGCAACAAGTACTTCTATGGTACAACCGCAAACCTCAGCTTCCTGCACAAGCTTCCCGTACTACGTCAGGTGCCGGGTTGAATGCTTTGTCAGCCAACACAGCTGCGAAAGCATGCCAAGCACGTCGATCCCTGTACCCGGCCAGAGCTCCACCTTCAGTGAAAAGCTTCCCCAGGAACGGCAAAGTTGAGCTGTTGAGATTGGATATTTGCAGATGATGCACCCCTACACAATCTACCTTGTTCTTTTCGCTTGCCGCGACTTGTGATCATCCTGCAAGCTCCCCGCCGAGCCCAAACTGCGTCACCGAAGAGAAGAGGAAAAAAAGACATCACTCGATCCTTGCCAGCCCAACACGCGACAATGATTTGTCCCAAGGCACTCGCAGTGCGCTCAAGACCAGTCACGGCGGGATGCATGCGCATGCTGACGAGCACCGCGCGCCCAACCATATGCCTGGCGCAGCTTGTCCCGAGGGCACTACCGACAGCTACGGGCCCAAGGCTATCCTCCAACCAGATACGATGCTATGGCAGCAGAAAAAAATCAGCAAAATTGTTTCCGGAACCAACGTCGGCTGATGAGGAGCGGGTACCAAATCGCCGCAATGCTCGAGACGAGGTCGAAGAAGAGAAAGAAGAAGAAGATGATGATGAGGGACCTTGGAACTTTAAAAAGATGGGAAGGTTCCCAAGAGACGAGGAACTTCTCGACATTTGCGAGAAGATAGTATTCCGCGAAGCCACCGGGCTATCGGAGCCGCAATCGGTGGTGGAAGTGCTCAAGAATGCCGACCTCAAGACTGATCAACTAGACTGCATTGCCCTCCCTGGGCCCACGAACAGGGGCCTTCTATACCCGGTCTGCCGATTTTTGAACAGGGAGCAGTTGAGGCGAGAGCAGAAGGAGAAGGAAAAGGCGGCACGGCGCACCAAGGTCATGACCAAGGAGATGGAGATCAACTGGGCCATCACCAAGCACGACCTGGGCCACAAGATGAAGCAGCTGCTCAAGTTCCTACAGAAGGGATGCCAGTGCGAGATCACTTTTCAAAACAAGCTCAGGGGGAAGAAGAAGGCGACTATGGAAGAGATGCAGGAGACGGTCAGGCTAGTGAAAGAGGCGATTATGGAGATACCCGGGGCAAACGAGTACAAATCCGCCGATGGCGGCATAGGGTCACCTGTCTACAAGATTTTCTGGCAGGCAACGCCGAACAAAGCAGCCGAGAAAGAGCCTTCTGAGACTGCGACATGAAAAGCTCTACAGCAGGGACGTGTAAAAAATGGTGGGGATGGCTGAGGAGAATTCTACATGGCTTGAGAGCTCCATGGACCTTTGTGAATTGTCCTAGGCAATCCAAGACGCATATAGAGGGCTTGATCGGATGACGATTGGCCCGGATTTTGTATAGTATTGGCACTGTACTGATAGTGTTTTGACGCCGGCATTTATTTATTGCGCAAGAAGTGTACTAGATTCTAGGAGTAGATCTAGACGTGGACAGAATTAGAGCTTTGTTCATGTAAATGTACCTACGTGACGTTGGAAGCTGCATTGGACTCTTCTGAATGGTTGGTCGAATCGTGGGGTATGCAAACATGGGGTGTCTGTAAAGCTTTTTGTCTGCAAGGCGGGATTTAGGCGGGGCAAATTCCACCAAGCTTAGGCACAAATGGGTGACTCAACCTTCGCGTGTAGGACCAGCCAGGCACAACATTTAAAACAGGATTTAACTGTTCACAGGGGAAAAAAAAAGACAAAAGCAGAGAATTGTTTTTCCTTTTAAAATTACTGGCCTGTATCGCCTGAGGCTTTGTCTGCTTTCCAAGAAGCTTCTCACATCTCGGCGAAGAACAAATTCAAACAACACCAGCAAATCACGACCCCGCGAAATCCCTTGGGAAAGCTTGATCACGGGATTTGGACTGGTGCATACAGGACGGCACGGCGCACCACCGATATGGCTTCGGTAGCGACCGATGGTCCCACTCCGGGTACCGGGGCAGATGTTGTCACTGCTTCCGAAACAGCAAAGTTGACAGACAAGCCTCCAACCCCGGCGGCAGCGTCTGGCAGCGCAGGTGCGCCCGCGACGGCGGCAAAGAAGATGACCGCGGCTGCCGAGGCGAAGGCCAAAAAACAAGCAGAGAAGGCTCAAAGGCGAGCCCAAGCGATTGCCGCAAAGGCCGCCGCCGCTGCCCCTCCGACAGGTCCTGTATCGGCGACTGAGGCCCCAGCTACCCAGCCTGCCGTGCCGGGCGCCTCGGGGGATGGAGCAAAGGGCGCCAAGTCCAAGTCGAAGCAGGATGGGCCGCAGCAGGTGCCCGGCGGAGGGCGCCCTGCACACGGTGGAAAGCAAGCCGCCGCCTCCACGCATGCATCATCACAAAAGGAGAAAAAGGAGGCCAAACCTTCGGCCCCGTTGTGCTTTAGCCATCTTCCAGTTGCCAAGAGGATCTCCCTGCCAGAAGCGGACAGGGATGTACATCATGCCGTCCTCGCACTTGGCCAGAAAATGGGGACGTTTACCCTGAGGGAGAACATTTCCAGGCTCAGGGGGACGTTACTGGCATTCAAGGAGGTAAGAGGTGGTCTTGGCAGTCTGGGCTTTCTTGAATATCTACTAACATTTGGCGTAGGTTCTACTATCATACGAGGCGCCTGCCGGCAATTCGTTCTCAAGACACTTTGTTCCATACGTCTTGAATCCGCAGATTGAATATCTGACCGAGTGCAGGCCTATGTGCTTCGCCATGGGCAATGCGATTCGGCAGATAAAGAGCCGCGTTTCGGAGCTAGACATTGACACTTCCGACAAGACCGCCATCAAGGCGCTGTGCAAGACGATCGATGCCTTCATAGAGGAGAAGATCAACTATGCCGAGGTCATTGTTACCAAAAACGCAGCAAATATGATCGCCGATGGCGATGTCTTGTTGACATATGGCCACCATAGGCTAGTACAGAAGGCTATGCAGCTGGCATGGGCTGACGGCAAGCGCTTTTCGGTCGTGGTAGTGGGTGACAGCACTGGTGCAAATGGTCGGGACCTGGCCAGGCTACTGCATACAGAAGGCGTCAAGGTTTCATACGTCCCGAGACTTGTCGAACTCAGCGGTATCCTTCGCCCAGGCACCAAGGTGATACTTGGCGTCGAGTCTGTCTTTGCCAACGGCGCCCTATATGCTCCGTTGGGCACCAGCGATATTGCAGCTGCCGCAGCGCTACGGGACATACCCGTCATAGCTCTGTCCGAGTCCATCAACGTAGACAGAGACCGCGTGGCAATCGAGCCACTGACCTACAACGAAATCGAGCCCGACAAGTTTACCGCAGACGGGTTCAGATTACTCTTTGACACCACCCGTGAGGAGCACGTATCCGTCTTGATAACCGAGTTCGAGACAGAGACCGGGAACGCCCCGCCAAGCGCTGTTCTTGCAATCCTTCGAAAACAGGATGACCCTAACTGACCTTGGTTTAAACCGGCGGATACCTGTGGCTGCGAGACTGAGCCTGGTAAATGCCAGTCCTGTCTTCATTTTCTCGTAATTAAGGTCATAGAAATTGTTCAGAACCCAAAAAAAAAGGAAAGAATAAAAAGTGAGATCTGTATGCTACTGACAGTGCGTCCGTAGCCTCAGACTTGATGCTAAGAGACTTCCAATCCGATTTTGTGATATGACCCTCCAATGGTACCTGGCCGGCATTGAGAAGCTTGACATTGATCTCTTATCGTCCCTCAAGGCCTTCAATTCCACGTATATATTTGCCGCTGTAGTAGTTTAGTCGTCGATGTCCATCGAACCATTCACCCCGTCTAGTGAGCAGCCGCCTCTGCCTCAGCGGACTCTAACTTCTGTGCTCTCCTTGCACGCTTCTCCAGCAGCAACTCTTTCCTCTGTGCCAACATTGCGGTTTGCCTGTCATCGACGCCCTGCAGCCAGTATCCAAAGCTACCACCAACCGCACCGAAGAAAGGGTAAGCCCAGAGGCCTTGCTTGTGGAACAGCGGCACCATCTGGAGACCCAGCTGCCACGCTCGCACGGCCACGCCTGTAAGGCTCGCAAGAAAGGTTAGCGATTATGCTTTTCTCTTATTGACCAATTAATAATTGACGGCCCGCAACGGCAAGCTATCGTGATTTCGAAAGAAAAGGCCACACGCACCGAAGCCGGCCCAAAAGACGACTCTGGACACCATCTTATGTGATTGACTTTAGTTGTGTATCGTGATCGCTGGGAGGGGTGAGCGTAGGTTTCAGTCGACGGCTCTTCGATGGCCTGGTTCGACAATTTCGGTGGGATCGCAAATGCGATGGTGCTGTCAGGTATTATTTTGGATTGGATGTCGTCAAGTTGGTACAATTCAATGACCGAGCGAGCTTCCCAGTGAGTCCCGCCGACGCGAAGGACCCAATTCAGTTCAATCCCGACGTCAAGCTTGGTAGAGCTTCGGCGATACAGTTTATCCTCAAGCCGTTAATTGAACCACCTGCTATTGGCTGCTGGCGAACTAGAAAACCCCACTTGGGCTGGACAAAACTTCCCCACTTACAATGCTACTCTGCAGGTACCTTAGCTGATCCTTGCAACCTTGGCGACAGGGGCGGGACATTCAATCAGTCTCAATTTAGCAGGCACGCGCGACACCTTTTCGCGATCCTTCAACATCTGTTTTTTCCTTGGAATTTAAGTTCGGGCGACTGAGCAGATGTCGCTCCCTCACCACCAGTATTCGCAGCCTATTTTCCAGACGATCGTCACAAAAGAGAAAGGCAGTTCGATTTCTGTATTTTGACAATACGACAAGTTTCGCTAAAGATCCTTGAGCAAAACCACCATACACGGCGCTCGGCTATCAGTTCAAAAGAAAGTACTGCGAAATCCCCCCCGCCCATTAGCCATGTGCAGCCAACCAAACCGCTTCCTCGCTCGCTAGCCTTGGGTTGGCGCACGTTTTCAACATTGAAGCCCGACACGCTCAGCTAAGTTCGAAGCACTTGCCATCTACAACGTACGACCAGCACGGCCCCCGAACCAATGGCCGCGGCAACAGCCATGCCAGTCGCCGAAGAATCTCGGGGCGATATGGCTCCAGCATTGAAGCCGCTGTCTTTCAAGGCATCCGAGCTTCCATTGTCGTCTGCCGTACGGTCGGCCATCGAAACGCTGGCACATGGTTTCAAGAAGAAGGGCGGATACGACGAGATTCGGAAGCAGGTCTGGGATAAGTTCGAGGCAAGCGTATGTTGGAAGCCAACTTTGATCCGGAAATTTGCAGCCGAGTTGCGGTGTTGCTAACTTGTTGACTGCAGGACTACGAGGCACAAGTTACGAAATCAATTTTAGAAGTTGCCGAGCAGGAAGTCGAACGGAATGCACATCAGCTCCTGACGCTTGATCGGGGCAAGGCTGCTGCCCTAATCGATGGCGCTCTTGACCGTAGCGGTGTTTATCAGAAGGCCGAGGCTGTTATCGAGAGCCTTATCGACTTCAAGGCAATAGAGAACAACATTCGCGAGCTGAGGCGTGCCGAGATTGGCGAAGAAGCAGCCCTTGCCGAACAGGAGCGAGGTTCAAAGACCGACATTGCTTATGCCGCAGATCGGGCTGCTAGGCAGGCCGAGCGCGAAAAGGTTAGGGAAGAACTCCGGAAAGTGGAGGAGATGAAACGGAAGCTCGAGCGGGATATCCGGGAAAAAGAGGAGCGAGCCGCTAGGGAGGCGCGAGAAAAGGAGCGCGAGGCGAAGCGCAAGGAGCGTGAGAAAGAGCGGGAACGAGATCGCAGCAAAGATAGGCGCGAGAGGCGACGTGAAAGCCGAGACAGGTCACGGCGCGCAAGTAGAGACCGTGATCGTTCGCGGTCACGCCGCCGGGATCGTTCACGAAGGCGTGACAGAAGCAGGGATGGGGCCAGAGACCGCGACCGCGACAGGCACCGTGACTCCGACAGGAGAAGGAGCACCAGGGATGACGATCGGTCCAAGGAGCCATTGTCTCAGAAAGACCTACAGCGCCTGGAAGAGCAAGCGCTCGCGGATCTTTTACGGGAGAGCACCAAGGACACGCCAAAGCAGCCAGAACTCGAGGTTGATGAGACGCTGGTACCACCACCGCGGAAGAAAGCCAAACCTGGATCGGCAATATTCTCTCGCAGTGACTCTAACCCAGATGCCAAGAATGCTTCCGAAGGCAAGAGGCTGTCGGCGACAGCGCCCATCGCCAAGCCATTGACACCGGTTACCAAGCCACCGGCAAAACCTGAGGTCAAGACGATCAAGGAGATCAGGATCAAGACGGTGCCCATGGCTGAGGCCCCAGCTCCGCCTCCATCTCAAGCACTGCCCAAGGCAGAAGCACCTAGTGAGGAAACTAAGGACATGGCAGCTAAGTCGTGCAAGGAAGAACCGTCAAGCAAAGACCGTGAGCAAGGTCGACGACCTAGTAGCTCACAGCGATCGTCTGACCGTGACCGTGACCGTGACCGTGATCGTGATCGTGACCGTGATCGTGATCGTGATCGTGATCGTGACCGTGACCGTGACCGTGACCGTGACCGTGACCGTGACCGTGATCGTGACCGTGATCGTGACCGTGGCCGGGACCGTGAGAGGTCACGAGACAGACATACCCGAGATAGGAGTCGAGCCCGGGACCATAGTCGACAATCTCGGATCGACGATCGAAGACGGTCTGATCGTCGATCCAGATCTCCTCGGCCCAGACGTGACAGCCGCAGTTACAGAGATCGCAGCAGGTCCCGCATTAAGACAGACAGGAGGGATGAAAGAAGCCGCTCCAGGACTAGGGTGGATCGCCGTGATGATCGCAGAGATCGCAGCCGCTCCAGAATACGTAGGGATGATCGCCGAGATGAGCGAAGGGACGATCGCAAAGATGACCGACGGGACCGAAGGGATCGAAGCCGATCTAGGGCGCGCTCCCCCCGAAGGGCGCGCAGCAGCTCAAGACGAGCAACGGAACGACGAGGGGCAGACCGGGGCGTTTCCTCAACCAGATCTACCTGGAGACAGCGCAGCAGATCTCGGGCGAGGTCACCTAGACGGGACAGGAGTAGACCCAGGGATGATTCCAGAATCGGACGTGGCCGTGATCGATCCCCTGGTCGGCCCAGCAAATCCGATACGGAAAAGAAGGCAACCGAAACTTCTTCTACTGCTGACAAGGATAAAGATGTTGCTTCCAAGGACACGACGAAATCAATCCCCACAACAACTTCGAATGAACCAAAGCCTCCGGTTCCAGCACAAACCACCACTGCGGGAGGCTCCGAGACGAAGAAACCGACATCTGTTCCGAAGACCGACGTTGGAAAGCCTCCAGAGAAAGCCGATGGCGACAAGGATAAGGCTGGAGGCCGGGCTGTCGATGACCGGGATGCCAGAGGTGAGAGGCGCCATATTAGGGATCGCAGCAGATCACAAAGACGGTCAAGGAGTCGTCGTCGCAGCAGATCACCCATCCGGCGCGACAGAAGCAGACGGCGCCGCAGCCGGTCACGCCAAGACGCTCCATCCACAGCTACGCGACCACCCCCCAGTCTCGATAGGGAAGGGAAAGAGGAATGGAAGCAGGAGGAAGTCCGCAAACGCGAAAAGGAAGCCCGTGCCTACTTGGCAGCACAACGAGAGAACCGAGAACGACCAGCCTTGGTCTCCGGCTCGGACGACAGGCGCAGCCCAGGCGACCGCTCGCCAGATGTCAAGCGTACTGTCACTACCAGCACACGCGAAGAGATTGACCGTTATGTGCCTGGCGATCGCCGATCAAATATTGATCGGCATACCACGAGCGGACGAGATCGTAGCCGCAGTCGCGACAGGGACAGGGATCGGGCCAGGGAAAGAAGCCGCGAGAAGGACAGGCGAAATGATAGGGATCGTCGCGATGACAGACGTGACGACAGACGCGAGAGACGCCGCAGCCGTTCCCGAAGTCGTAGCCCCCGGAGAGACAGAGAGCGCGATAGCTATCGAGACCGAGATCGTACCTCACGTCGAGACAGGTCAAGGAGCGCCTCTCTCAGGAGGCGTCGCGATCGCAGCCGGGAACGAGACAGGGTGAGGGACAGGGACCGCGATAGGGATCGGAGTGACCGCCCCTCACGTCGGGACCGATCAAGGAGCGCGTCTGTCAGGAGGCGTCGTGACCGCAGTCGCAGTCGTAGCCGTCAACGGAGTAGAAGCCGACGCTAGGACCCTCAGCTTGCCTCCACATACAGACCTGAGCACAACAACGTCCTTCCTACCTTGGGCACTGCCATGGTTTCTGGCGGCAGCAACATCTCCGCCATGCCATTCACCACGGGACAGCATCACTCATTCGCTATCCCCGCTGGCCAAGCTTCGATACATACCGCAATCCCTCGTACTAGCCCCTTTGTGCCGGTTACAGCCCCAGCGGGCCCCAGGCCGTGGCCTAGCAGCCAAGCTGCAGGGAGGGGTGGACCTCGAGGAATCACTCCCAGACTCCTGGGGGGCCAAACAGCTAGCTCGGCGCCCCAATTTATCTCTCGTGGGAATTCTGACAGCTATTCTGTGCCTGCGGCTCTAGGAACCATTGACGCCTGGGCATCGACAACGTCAACTCGTCGGCCTAATACTGGGCAAGGTCCAAGGTCTCTGTATCCATGGCAAAACCTGGCAAAGCGGAATCAACCCCGCTAACCAGCTTGCTACGACAAGGTATATTGATTTCATGGTCCAAGCTGTGGGAAGTGGTCGGGTGAAACCGTTTGCACCGATGCACTTTTGTTTCTTCTTCACTTGTGGATATGGACATGGAGCCGCGGGGTTTGGGTCGGCTTGTTTTGGCCACTGCTTTATGCAATTAGTCCAGATATGGATTGGGGATGGTAATTCCTATTACCGGCGAATATTCATGCTTGTATTGAGTGGTTTGGAAGGAACAGCGAATTTGATCAGTGTGAACTCCCCTTGTGTACAAGACTGCATATTGCAATGCGTAAGGACTCAGTCTCGTCTTCTTGATAAAGCTTTAGTATGGCGTTCGGGGTTGACGAGAAACATGTTCGTGTTTTTCTCGAACGGACAGACCTTTCAAGAGATGGAATACGAGTTTACAGATCCAGATCTTGTTTAATAAATCTTTGTTTTTTGTTTCTTTTTTGATAATAAGCATTCCAAAAGCACAATCATCCTACATCGCTTTGTCTTTTCCCCCATAAAACGCCCAATTCAAAGTGTAACATAAAAACCAACCAAAATAAATCAAATCTCGAGGTTCTATTATATTCGTTTCATATCGCTTGCTGCGTCTACCACCGCACGGTTTTCCTTGCTTGTCACAGCAAGCACCGTTGCGTTTCCACTGGACGCGGCCTTCAGTGATATAGGACCGGGTACTACCGACGACCAATGATAGTCTCCTTTAGACTGGAGGTGCCGTCGTGGAACATGGCAAATGTCACGAGCACAAGGATGAGCAGGATCACACCAAGAATCAGGGCGCGCCGAACGGCAGGAGACAAGCGCGCGTCTTCGACACCCGAGGAGCTGAACATTGCGCGTGTCCAGTCGGCAGCAGCGACGGAACGGGACTTTATGACATCCCAACCGAGGCTGTAGTAGGTCAGAGCGGCCAGAGCGATCGAGTAGCCGACAAACTGTATGAAGGTGACCTTCTCGGCGTAGAAAAGAACGGCAACCACGATGAGGAGGATGTTCTTGAGGATACCAGACAGTGTGAGGACGAGGGATGACGTCTTGCCGATCTGATGATTTTGGATGCGTTGTCGTTAGCGGCCTAGAAAGGGCTTAGTTTTACCATTCAGGGGAATAGAATCCAACACACCAGCATGACGCTCGCAACATTGAGCATGAAGGCCACAAGGGCGTTGAGCACGAGCATGACGATACCCACGTTGATGAGGTCCTCAATTTGGAAGGTCTTGGCTTCAACGACGAGAGCGACGAAGATGTTGGTAACGGCGCAGACGGGGGCGTAGTAGTAGAGAGAGACCAGAGGGTCCATCTTCTTCTGTTCCGAGTCGCCAGCCAGCATGACCTCGATCATGGTCAACCTCAGGGCCTCGAATACGATGCCGCCAAGCTGATAGATGACGCCCAACCAGCTGAAAGAGATCTCGCCCAAGCTGGCAATCATAACGCCAAAGACGATGACGCTGACGTTGGCGAAAGTTTTGGCCGAAGGCTCCTTGAGGCGCCATGCCCAGGAGCAGAGAAGGACGGCAACAGGGGCGGCAGCCTTGAGCATCTGAATGAAAGACACGGACAGGTACATGTAGACCATGTTTGAGCAAACGAGGGATCCCGAGTAGAGCAGGCCAATGGGGACGACGGAGCGTAAATAAATGCGACCAGACATTTTGACCTCCTTACGCCCATCAAGCATGGTCGTGGTGCGAGCCAGGACTTGTGTCGCCACGGTGGAGAAAATCATGTGCCAGCATGTTAGGATGACGGCTGGTAGTGGTGAGAGTCAATAAGTTAGCTAGCTTCCAGTGAGGGGGTGGGATAGCTGAAGGGAACGTTTTTGCTCCGAGGGCATGAAGTAACGTGAGCTCCCAATCATAATAGAGTGATAAATACTGAAACATACGGTATTCTGCAAGAGAAGGTCGTTAGTAAGTGTTCGTAAACAATACATAGAGGGTTGTGTGAGATAGATTTGACGTCAAGACGGTATGAAACTTGACAGCAAGTGACGGGAGGATGTTTTAGTCAAGAGGGAGAGAATGATAAAAAAAAAAAAAAAAAAAAAAAACATACTGAATGGTGTCTCCTTGTTATCCAAGATCCACTTATTGAACAAGATGGTGCTGTTGGAGAAAAAGATCCAGCTCCTAAAGAAAGTACAGGCGACGACAGAGATAGGCCCGTTGATTAGCAAATAAACGTTTGAGGCGTTTGGTTTGTTTTTGGTTTCTTTCCAACATGGGGATAGTGGCAGAAAGAGGCGTACGCGATGTAAAGCGCGGGATGGAGCCCACCCCCAGTGGCTTTTTCCATAACCGGCGCCGACATATTGATGAATTGTTGTCGGTATTTTTTCTTCTTTTTTTTTCGGATCTCGCCAAGCTGAAAGATGCGTCTCCTAGGAAGTCGAACTCTTATCCAGTTCTTTGTTCTGAGTGGGATTGATCAAAGAACCCCCAAGTAAGAGTGAGACGAAGGAGAAGGTGCCGCGAAGGAAGGGCCTGGAAACTGAAGCCAAAGCTTGTTTGGGCTTTGCACAGTAGCAAGTCTCCCCGACTCCTCCGGGCAGGTAGGTACCCAAGGCAGGTAGGTACCTAGGTAATCCGGGTAAGTAACCGATTAAGTTGTGCGTTATGTTTCAATCCGAACTTAGGGGCCCGGGCCGAGCGAGCTAGTGAAAGCCGGACGGTATGTTGTTAGGATTGTCGTAAAGAACGAGGATAGGGAGAAGGTCGCGACCAGCAAAGATACTGTTCAAGCTGTAAAGTAAATATTGATAAGTTCCAGATGAACAGGGGGGGGAAAAAGAAAGGAACGCTTTCGCTGCGATGAAGACGAGACGGTGGGGGGAACAGGCTATTCTAATATGGGAAATGGAGTAAGCGACTTCTTACTTGGGTGAGCAAAGCTGAAATGAGGAAACACAAAGGGATAAAAAAAAATGTCTAATTTGTGCATTGGAGAGAAGAATGAGAGACACTTGCTCCGCAGTCAGATTGACAAGCGCGCATCATACGGGATGACACGCGAAAAGGATCAGCCGCACCTGCTGCCCGCTGCGGAAAAGAAAATGTAGCGCGAAGGGGCGTGGCAGGTGGTGGGTGAGGAATGAAGGGAGGAAAGCCTAAAATGGGATGGAGTTGAGCAAGGGCAAGGCAGGCATCTCCAGGCTTAGGCTTGCTGACTGCTTTCCCAGCAAAAAGGCCGAAAAGACCCTTTTCCGTAAATTCATAGACGGAGTCTTGGCGCCCAAGTTGTTTGCCCAATCTGACGGCAGGGGTGGTAGAGCACTTAATTAGAATTACGGCCCTATCCTAGGTAGGTAGCAGTCAGTACCGTCATTAGGAGAGAGGAATCAAAATGGAATTTGGAAATGCTAAAATAAGCTTTTGAGTCCAAACGCGCGACGAGTCGGGTGTCAGTGTCATCTTGTTTGTTTTTTTGGCTGCCCGAGTCGGCCTGGAATGGGACACAATATCGCTGTACTCTTTCCAAAGCCTTGTAAGGGAGTGAACGAGCTGTAGAACCATGCAACTCAGCCCTTTGGAAGATGGGTATGACGGCAAACAAGCCGTCGCGTTTTTTTTTTTTTTTGCTCTTTTCTTTTCTGTTTCTTTTTCATTTTATCCTTTATCTTAAACAGCCCAGTCTGGTCCCTTCCCACATTGCTAGGCACCTGTTTGCGCTATCACCATTGGTCTCCACAAGGCCCCAGGACCCACATAACCTGCCAGACCCCGGCCTGCCGAGAATTCTTGGACCTAACATAACTCGTGCTGTGTGCAACCTGCGTGATCCCTGTTCCTTTTTTTTTTTTTTTTTTTTTTTTTTTTTTCGTTCTTCCCTTTCCGACTCCGCCTCGCAAAATTGCTGGGGTAATTCAGGCACACGCTAGACAAGGTAATCAAAGTTATGGCTACCTTGCGAAGTCTCGCCAATGAGACCATGCACTCGGGTCCGTCGCTGACACAGTGAAACCCGTTTAGAGATTTGATCTCACTTTTCTCACAGCCTGGCCAAGGAGACAGGGGGTGGGGCAGGAATCGGCTAGATACTGTTGTTGTCGATTACAAAGGTACGGATGAATGATCCGTGGAGTCAAATTGCCAAGAGTGGGTGGAGAAGAAGAAAAAGAAGATCAAAGTTCGAGCCCGCCGCTAAAATAAAAACCCGTCCGGCCGAATAAAACAAAGGCCCCAACGGTGCCGACTGTAAGTTGAGTGCTAACCCAGCCCGCCAAGCCCCACATCATAAAATTATACCACTGTATGTATGTATCATGTTGTGCTTTTTTTGTCGGTCAACGGTGTTGATCAGCCAATATGCAAACTCTAATTTTGTACATGGTAGAAAACCGCTTCACGTCTCTTGGGTAGACTGGAAGATTTCGTGTACCTATCGATTGTACGTACAGCAAGTATCTAAATTGCACTCGGTACTAATTAGAATAGCAGTAGAGTCTAGTATACTCATCCAACCCCGGCGCGACTAATACTGGGTGCACAATCGACTTGCAATAACTATGGCCCCTCTTTCTGTCTGCTCGTCGAAGGGTTCAAAGAAGTGCTGTGCTATCTTTCTTTTAGGCGTTTAAACCCGACGCCCATCCAAGGGAATCGCCCTATGTTATACATGCCTTGACACGACTCTCTAAGAGACAGAACATGCCTCATAACATCATGGGCAGGTCCCAAAGGCTTGCAATCAAGTAAGCTATTTTGGCACGAGGTAAAATTGGTACTTTGCCGGCGGACAAGGAAGAAGGCTCAAGAGGGAAGATATTTAAAAGCAGTATGCACGTAAAACTCTGCCTTGTGTTTCTCTGTCAAAATCATGCAGTGCGGCCGAAACGTGCACGGTAGCTAGGAAACTTTCCACGGCACTGAAGATGTTATAACTCTGCTGTATTATAGACATGATTCAGTATGAGGTCTGTATGCATGAGCCAGCCATCGAGGCTAGAAAAAGGTTACTTCGTCAGTGTCTCCCAAATCCAAACAAAGCCATGTTTGTGCAGCTTTGCAGAAAGAAACTTTCCGCGGCCTCCGTCAATCCCAATGCTTGCATAAAAGGCACATCCCTGCACACCTGGTTATCCTTTCAGCAAACGCCATAATAAAACAAAACACGACCGCCAAAAAAAGCACAACCCCCCGAATAACGCCTGGAGCTATGCAACCTTGAAACGACGCAAACACAAAGTCTTGTATCCAGATGTTCCCAAATGCAAATCAGTCATCAAGAAGTCAGTCTGCCCTGTAACTGACGCTCTCGTTGACTTCTCCGTCGTCATTCAAAGGCTCGGGGGCGCTGGTTGCCGTCCCGGATGCGGCGTCGGCGTCGGCGTCGGCATCAGCATCCGAGGTAAGCACAGGAATGGGGTCGACGCAGTCATAAAAGAGCATAAAGACGCCCCCTTGCGCCATGACAACCTCTTCAGAAACGCGGGCGACGTTTTGGTCGCTCAGTCTCCACCATCCGGCGTCATCTTCTCCTCGGTCATCGTCGGGGGTGCCGTTCTGTGCGACATCTGCGTTACCTGTTAAGGTCTCTAGGTTCGAGAGGCTCGACTGGTCGTTCGCCTGGGCTGGTGCTGCCTTCCTGTCACTGCATGTGTCGTCAATGCCCTCCCCATCCGGGGACAGGTTTGGAGGCGCGCTGGCATCACGTTTCCCACTATCCGGGTCTCGTCTAGGTCGCGGATGTTTCCGGTAGCAGATGTAGTGGCCATTCTCATGTCGGCCTTGATGGGTGACGACGGCCCTGAGCTCATATATAGGCCCGACGATCCTCGATGGTTGTCCATCACCGGCAACCATCGACTTCTTTGGGTCAAGTAGCCAACGTTCAAAATCGCCGTCTCCTTCCGATGATGAGCTGGTTCCGGGCTCATTCTGGCAAGACTTTTCTTGCGAAGATACTTTCAAATCTTGCTTGACATCCGCAGCACTACCTTCTGCGCTACCCAGACACCAAGGCCCAAGGTCCAAAATGGCAGGGAAGCGAACCGGCGAAAAGTTCTTGTACTGTTGGCCCGTCCTCTCGTCAAACACAGACCGATTCATGTGTATGGCCAAGCTCTGAGGGGCGCGCGCTATGACAAGCTGCTTCGTCTTCATGGAATTGACCTTTTGTGAAATTTTGCACCGCTCAGAAATGGTCTTTTCGTCAAAGTCGTCCTCCTCCAGTGCCTCATTGATGGCTGCGATGCGAGCGTAGGCTTCGGGGATGTCGCCCGGCTCTTTTCCGCCGGCACGGCTCCTCTCGATCAGCGTATTAATAAGCCTCTGCGCCTTGAGCAGCGTGCACTTGCCACACTCGACGCCCGGTATCGATTCGATGCTCGTATAAGCATCGAGCCTCTCGTACAGGTCGTGATTCTGATTACCCATGCCCAGGCTGAGGGTGATGCTGTTGAATGGTATCATGGACAAGCCCTCAGACCAGCCGCACGATACACATGCCACACGCTGCGCCTGAAGTCCCAGGAGTGGGTTCCGCGGTGCGAGGGTCTCGCTGCCTGCAACGCTGATCTTGGAGGCCGAGGACAGGCTGTGGTAGCCGCTGTCTTCACTATGCAAACTGGCGGCAGACCCATCATCAGAAGGGGCTTTGCCTGGCGAGGGAGAAGGCTCGAGGCTTTCCAGTCCAGGTGTTTTCTGCATAGATTGCGCAGCCTTGGTGATTTCCTCGTCGACCTCGTCAAGTAGCTTGTGATAGTATTCCGACGCGTCTTGCTGCGTCCATGTACTCATGTTTTTGAGGACGGCAGGCGTCCAGAGTGTACGGCCGTTGTTGTCCGCATCGTTCAGCTGGGCGATCAGATCGCGCAGAGTAGCCGCAGGGCCCTTTTCCGGGCTGTCTCGAGAATCGGAGCCTCTAGAGTTTGTGGGAATGTTCAAGTATGCGGGCAACGGTTTCAGGGCCGCCAGCCCCTGAAGGATGCTGTTCTGATAGCAAGAGTTGCTAATATTGCCTAGGCCAGCGGGCTGGGCAACCTGAGTTTTCTTCAAGGGCCCTCCTCCAATTCCTCCACCACCAAAGCCAGGCATGCGCCGCCCAACCTGGGATACAGATGCTAACAAGCCAGTCGCTCCTGAATCCACGCCTAATATCCTCCGCAGTGCCTCGCTCTTGGCTGCATGGCTAGATGGTTGCGCCGCGGGAGATAACATCTCTGGTCGAGGGAACAGCGGGGGGTTGATCCAGCCGTCGACTGCAAAGATCAGACGCGCCGGCGTGACGGTAACCAGGCCGTTCCAAAGTATTCGAGCAAACGATGGCAGGCTGATCGAAGCGGTATAGAGTATGGACACGAGCAGGATGGCCAACGACAGAATGATGCTAGGTTCGTGAAGACGATCGAGGACTCGCGACGGGTCGTAGACGCCGGGGCCGGCTCTTGGGTCTTGTTGTCTTGAGACCCAGCGCTCCTGGGAATTCATGTTGGAGTGGACGGGGATGAAGGTTTCGGAGAGTGGTAGAAAACTCGGGATCTTTGGCAAAGTTGTCTATGATGGCGCAGGCTAGCGGGGTGAGTTTTCTTTTCTTCTTCGTTTTATTTTTATTTATCTTTTGCCCTTTTTTTCGGAGGTGGTTACTCCTGTATGTTCTCTGATTATTCAATCAAAGAGAGTAAGAGTACGGAAAACCAAGTAAGTTCCATGACCTCGATACAGATCAATCAAGCTTGCCGTTGCGTTTGACGAACAAGATTGTGTAGTTGGATGTTTCCTCTGTGCGGAGTTACAGACAACAGAATTCATTACGACTTAACAGCGCCGTACCCTTGAAGCAAGCCACACCCCTGCAAATACGAGCAGTAGTGACATGCAGGCGTGCCAAGCGCATGGGTTTGTCACTATCTAAAATCGTCTGGTGTGTACAGTTTTTTGACAGTGCATAAACGTTATTGTGGATGGAGAGTGAACATAGCCGCCTAATGACGCTTGAAATGTTGATCCAATCTACATCTGATCGCTGTCTACTCATAAAAAAAAGATAAAAAAAAGAGAGCGTGAGTGCCCTAGTTCTATCTTTGAAGCCATACAGTATCTGACATGTGGCATAAGTATAGGGTAGGTAGGTCGGTGTCTGTGCATGCAGTATGTACACTAAACTCCGCATTCCTCGATTACCCTCGCCCCTGCACCACACCCATGTCTGGAAAATTCCGATAAGATAATAAAAAGAAAATTGGCGGGCGCGAACCCCACCAAGCGGTGGCAGCAGGCTTTGATTCTGCGCATCGCCGTCAACCAAGGCGCAAAGTAAACAAAGAACAAAAAGTAACAACAGAAAAAGAAGAACTTGAAACAAAAGAGGAGCAATAAAATAATAGAAAATGGCCAAGAAAGGTAAGTCCCGTATCCCAATTCTCCATTCCTCCACAGAGTGCCGGCTCTGTCAAGACTAACTTGGGCCGGCTTGTTTTTTTTTTCTTTTCTTTTTTTTCTTTTTAAAACAGCACCGTCGAAACACTCCCGAGCGGCGCGTAGGGAGACCTCGCCGAGCATCAACACGGACAAGTCGCTCAAGGAGGTGCGGCTGCCTGAGCAGTCAATAAACCAGCGACCGGCCGTGTTGGCCGCGCACCATCACGCCGGCGTCTCCAAGAAGCAGAAGCACCGCAAGAGCCAAATGACGTCCAAAATGCGCCGGCGGCAGGAGAAGAGTATGGATCGCGCCGAGGCCGTCATGGACCGGACGGCAAGGAAGACGGAGAAGAGTGTCGGTCAGGCGAAGACGGTCGAGGGCCGGAGGAAGGCCTGGGACGACATCAACGCCCAGGCTCTCGGGGCGGTGGCCAACGGAGAGAAGAAGTCCAAGAAGCAGCTCGAGGCCGAGGCGGAGCAGGCAGAGGTCGACAAGTTTTTTGCCAAGGACGACGATGATGCTGCTATGGGCAACGCCCCCGTCGATGGGGTTGTGTCGAGATTCGATGCTATTTCTGAAAGTACGCAACCAGCAACAACAGCAACAGGCGATGATGACGAAATGTTGTAATTTGTTCCCGATTTTCTTCTACTTTTTTTTGGTTGGGATATTGTGGGTTGGAGCTTCGGGCGGTGATTTACACCAAAAGGCATACATGACGGCGTTAACGGTTGGCTTTACTGGGTACGGATCTGCGACATATCGACATTACATTCATAAGTAATGAAAGAATCATGACCATGCTTCAGCTATGCCCTTGTCGATCGCCTCCACCATGATACTGGATCAGCACGCCTCTACCATGGCCACTCCCCTTGACGGCCACGGTCACCCCATTAATGCTGACACTAGCCGATCCATCGTCATCATGACCAGGCATAACATCAGGCAGGTCACGCCAGATCTCAGCCTGGACTTGATCCTTTAAAGCCATAGCAGTGACCCTTTTGGCCTGTTCCAAGTCGCCCACCTCAAAGAACACCACCCGAGGTCGCAGATGCTCTCGACACATGTCCAGGACTCGCGCATAGAAGACGTCCTCGGGCCTGACCGCGTCATACAAGCCGCCGAGGTCCCGCTGCTCGGGGACGTTGGCGTTCCTCGGTTCAAAGTTCCTCACGGATCGGGTCGTGTCACGCGCAAAGCCAGCCTCGGATATGTACGGCGGGTTGCAAGTAACCACATCCCAGCTGCCGTCCTCCGCCAGGCTGCTTGTCGTGTGAGCGTCATCGGCGGCGAAGACGTCTAGCTTTTGGAACCGTGGTTCGCAGTTTCGCAGGAGTTCCCTGTTGTGGGCTGCGTTATCTCGGGCCAGGCGAAGAGCCTTGGAGGAGATGTCGACGCCACGGACCTCGCCCACCAGCCCATGTCTAGCCAGGCGCGACCCCAGCAGGAGAGGTATGCATCCAGTGCCAGTGCAGATATCGAGGATTCGAAGCCCGCCGCGATTGATAATATCATGAAAAAATCCCAAGGCAAGCAATCTCCCTGAACGGATTTGATTGACCAGATGGATTGTATAGGCCTCAGTCTCTGGTCTGGATGCAGCGTTAGGTGGCGCACAGACACAAAAGTAGTAGGAATACCAACAGAGTGATATAATAATAATAATAATAATAACAATAAAAAGAAACCAAAGAAACCACGCTGCAAGCCCCGATTTGTGCGTACCTAGGAATCAACACGCCAGGCCTGCATAGTATTTCCAAGTCCCCAAAGGGTTGCGTGCCCAGCAAATACTGTAAAGGCTCACCGAGGCCTCGGCGCATGCAGATTTGCCTGGCTATAATGTCACGAAGTTGTCGATCATGATATCGACCGTTTTCTGGCGCAGGTAAAGATTGGACATGTTCGCGGATCCACCGCAGCTCATTCAGCGCCGATGGAATGTCTCTGCATACCGGGAGAAGCCTCGCCAAATCTGGGGATATTCGACATGCTTTCCATAGCAGTGATGGACGGAGCCGTGGCATGAGCGCGCCCAGGGACTGTACCCCGGATGCTGATTGCTTTGAATTGATTATTGGTTAATTAGTTGACATGCATTGTTGAGTGATGAGCTATATTTTATTTTCAGCTTTGACCCTGTACACAAATTCGATTAGCACCGTGTGGTAACTTGATATCGACACAGTACAAAAAACAGGGTGTTGCGAGCGGTTGCAAGAGTTGGGTTGCATCAGAACATTAAATCACAAAACTCGGTAGCGGTGTACTGGTGCAAAAGATATCAAATTCATTCATTCATTATATATACATTTCTATGCCTTGGTGATCTTAACACGCTCGCCATAAGCCTTTGTGGCGTAGTCACCAGCGTGGACGATAAGGTCCTGAGGCCTGTAGTCAAGCTTGCCGGTAAGGTAGCTCTCCAGGATGGCCTTGGTGCCATCAGCGTAGCGCTTCTGGGCGTCGAGGGAGGTACCCGACATGTGAGGGACCATGGCGTTGCCACCACCGAAGGGGTTCTTGGCGTAGCGGAGCGGGTGGTCCTTGGGAGCGGGCTGGGGGAACCAGACGTCACCACCGTAGCCGCGGAGGTGTCCGGTCTTGAGAGCTTCGGCAACGTCCTCCTTGACGACAATGGCGCCACGGGCAGTGTTGACGAGCCATGAGCCTATCGATTCGAGGCATGTTAGTATGTGCTGGCCTATCGAGGTGCAGCCCGTGATGCGAGATTAGATTCGGTGTCACTTACCCTTCTTCATCTTGGAAATGAGGTCCTTGTTGAACAAGCCACGAGTCTTCTCGTGCAGAGGGCAGTTGATGGTGACAATATCACATTGGGCCAGCATCTCCTCGAGGTTGTCCACGCGGCGGCAGCCAATCTCCTTCTCGACCTCGGGAGACAAGGGCTGGTAGTCGTAGTAGAGGAGCTCCTTGCAGTCGAACGGCTTGAGACGGCGCAGGACACGCTCGCCGATACGGCCGACAGCGACGGTACCGACAACCTTGCCCTCGAGATCATACTCGTTCTTGGCGGCGCCAGCAACGTCCCACTCGCCGGCCTGAATCATTTCGTGGGCGGGGACGAAGTTGCGGACGAGAACCAAGATGGTCATGAGAACATGCTCAGCAACAGAGACGACGTTGGAGCCCGTAACCTCTGCGACAGTGATACCGCCATTGGTCTTGTTGGCGGCGTCCAGGTCAACGTGGTCAGAGCCGATACCAGCAGTGACGGCGAGCTTGAGCTTCTTGGCGCGCGCCAGCCTCTCAGCAGTCAGGTATCCAGGGTGGAAGCTGTGTGTATGTTGTCAGCTATTTATGCCATCCCGATTAGATATTCAGAGGCAAAACATCAAAAGTGTAACACGTACGGGGTGGTAATGATGATCTCGGCATCCTCCAACTCCTTGTCGAACGTCGAGTTCTCACCATCCTTGTCTGAGGTGGTAACCAAAGTGTGGCCTTGGTCCTCGAGCCACTTGCGGATACCGAGCTCGTTCTCAGTGGCTCCGAGAAGTTCAGGAACCTAATCGGGTACACGATCCCAAATTAGCATGAAATCTGGCTTGGCCAAGCTTTCGTCGCTCAAAGCGTCAAGGGGCGCCCTTCCTGCCCCGCAGCTATGATCGGGTTTGATGGCCAGGTTGTTCGGAACATCCCAGAACCTCGGATGAGGCCATTGGCTGTTCCCAATCCCGACATATCGCCGCCGATCTAGCATGCCAAGGGACCCCCGCAGTGTCGTCACATAGCTACCCCACAACGGGTTGCCCTCTTCCTTGTCGACATGCCAAACAACCCCTGTAACTGTTACAGTACAGGCACCCGACGATTTGGACACGGGGCCAGGGCTGAGTAGACAAACATGGCAGAGAACAAGAATTGAGGCTATGAGATAGTTTGCAGCCGGGCGTTTCGAGTCAAGAGTCCTGCCCTTATGCTTCTTCTCGACGAACATAGGATCCAAGATCCAAGAGGGGAGTTGTAACAATGGAAAAATTGATACTTACATCCTTGGCGTGCTGTCCGCCATCGTACAAAACCATAAGAACTTTGACCTTTTCGCGTTGGGTTGTCAGCATACGAAAAGACGATCCAGTCGACAACAAGCTGCTTGTCCTCGAGGCGGCCGTGGGCCTCAGGAGAGTTGTGGATTTGGCCTGGCCGCGAGCGCTGGCAGTCGACAGGGAACGGGAAGCAGCGCTGCTCTGGAAAGCTCGAGAGCGAGAAGCAAGGGGACCAAGCGAACGCGCAAGGGATCGTGAGGAGGCTAATAATACCATTTTGAAAGAGTTGCTGGGAATCAACGTCCCAAGCTTGTGTGTTGTATATCAAGAAGCAAAGAACGAGCTATGCGATGACAATTAGCTGTCAGAACAGGCAGAAAACCCAACAAGGAGTTCTCGGGCTAATTGATACAGGTGTGTGAATGATGAGTGAGGTGATGGGAACGGAGGGATACCTACATGATCTGGAGGGCCGGACGTCTTAATATTTATGTTGACGATCAAAAGGGTGTGTCGGTCGAGTCCTGTTCAGGATGTTGTAGGAGTGCAAGAATGCACAATGCATCCAAAGACCGAAGGAGAAACTAGAGAGCGCAGACCGGCAAGAGGCCACAGAGCAGCACGCCGAATCCCGAGTTGGAGTTGGGACCAGACCAGCTCGTACCCAGAGAGATGATCCCGAGAGCCAGGTAGGTAGGTAAGGTACCTACTTACCCCCTTTTTGCCGGCTAGTAACTAACTAATGGTACAAACAGTACACAGGATTGAAATTCGATCATATCATTACTAGTATCGGCATTGCTACCAGCTCCGTACGGGATTGTCGGCAAGGAGGGGTCTGAGAGGGGGTCCTGCAGAGGCGGCAAGCCAATTACTTTGGTTCCTGCGATGCTTTGGTGGAAGCGGGCAAATGAACTGACTTGCTGGACTGTGCTGAGCCAAGGTCAAAAATCGCCCCGCATCTTTGGTCCGCAGGCTGCATTTCGCCAGGATTCTAGAGCCAGGGCCAGAGAGCCTCTTTGTACATGTTTGTTAGGTAAGACTGACTACTCTTCAACCAAGCCGCCCCTTGAAGATAACTTACGTAGACTCTCTATCATAGGCAGGTACTTCCGGAACACCGCACCGTATGATGCTGTGGGGTTCGGGCCAACTTGCAAAGCAAGTTTCCAAAATGTACCGGATAACTGGTATGTGGATAGCATGACAAAATAAGTTTGGAGACTTTTCTTGAAGACAAAATAAGGATTGAATCAGACCTCAGACCTTTTACCGCTGAAATTAGTCGAAGGGGGCTACCCGTACTAGGGTACGCACTCTACCACGTAGCGCAAATCTTCAGATGGAGTGTTGCTTTTGTAAAGTCTAGAGCGGGGCTTCTTTTGGCATCTCGCAACCAGATAAGGTACCCGGGGTACTTCCCTACCTTACGGTACCTACTTTACATCATATAAACATATGGCAGACTCGAGACCATTTGTTCCTTTTGCTAAGCGCCAGTGCCCCCAATCGACACACACACTGAAGCCCACTCGTTTTCTCCAGGTTTCCCCTCACGCCGAGACGCGAAAGCATGCCGTACTATACGTAGTAAGCCCATGGGCCCAGCCCATCCAGCCCGACGCTTGCTGCCGGCCGGTAAAATTTGAACCGACGCTCATGCTCGAATGCTTTCAATGAGGTTTCAATTCCTTGTTTGACATTCAGCGGCTCGAACTATGACGTTCTCTGTAGCTTTGAAGTGATTACTTTGCCATCTAGAGTAGGCAAAATTTTCAAATGACGTCCGCACGACCCGTTGCTCATGTTTACTTACGCAAGTTTGGCGTCGTTCGATTGTGGGTTTTGGGGTAAGTGCTTAAAGCTACCTGGACCCACGCTGGGCATGAGAGCTCAGCCTCATAAACTGTCATGTTACGTTAACGCGTGGGGCGAATTTTGGGTGCAGCACCTTGCTGCCCCACAACTGCCCCACAACTGCCCCTCATTTCAAAGGTCAAAGGTCAATTGACAACAACAATCTCAGGAGGAAGCCGAAACTCGGCGATATTCATTCGGCGAACGCTCGGCATGGCCCATTCACACTACGTAGAAGCGTCGCCTGGTGGGAGTAAGCCGGATACCAGCTGAGGTGGAACGACTGGTGCCATTGCGTGCACACGACCCGTTTCTATCTTGGATGAACACGTCCAATTCGACGAAGCCGGCGATGTATAATTCCCCTCGAAACCAGACAACCTAGGGCGACGATTCTTGCAAACCTGACGTATAGTTACTCACTGTCTTGGGTATATAAGCATGGCTAGGATGCCTACTTGACCTTACCTTACCTTACCTCGGGGCTTTTGTACGATTTACTTCTGTCAGGGCGTGAGAGATCGAATTGTCTGTTCTCTGTCGTCCACACTGCATGCATGGATGGGGCACTTTTGTAGAAAAGGGCAACGACTCGTGACAGAAGATCTGCGATTGTATTCTGATCGATCGTATTTTCTCAATTTGCAGCAAAAACCTTCTGAGCTCTCCAATGCTACCTGACTACTGTGGTAGCAAACTGCCAAAACATTGAGCAATCTTCCCCGCCTTCTTGCCCTTTCGGCCCTTTCCCTTGCTATCTACCTTGATGCTCTACGACACAAGAGATTTGGGTTCATCTTTCACAACCTAATGTTGATTGCCTTCCAAACAGCAGAAATCCAAGATCAAGCATGCCATTCGCAACCTCTTGCCGCCGTCGCCTTGATGGAATTTGCGGATTGCGCTTGAACATTTATCAGACCCCGGCACCAAACACATAAGTTGAACGTTAACGCTAACAAAGTTTGACAATGACATGCTGTTTGTCAGGTAACCGCTCAATTATCCACACATCGAAAAACCAAAAGGAGAGCCGAGAGAATGACTGTGGGGCTGTCCTTTTTTTTTATTTTTTATTTTATTTTATTTTTTATCTTTTCTCCCATACCACGATCCACTGACCGCGCGTCGATTTCCAGAAACCAACTTGGTAAACCAGGGGCGTGACGATGACGACGAGCTATTTGGTTACTGGACTCATCCATGCTCGATTCCAACCGCTAGCAATCCCTTGCTCGTTTATATTGGCACTTGCAGCAAGCAAGGGATGCGATTTCCATCACAAAATTAATGGAATCGATGGGGCCTCCCTTTGTGTGTCACAATGCAGAGGCTCACTTCTCTGAGCCTACCGGGTTTATTAGGAAAGCCAAGGTCCAGAATGGCCCGACGTCCTGGAGTATGGAATAATGGATGGCTTGGCCATGATACAGCCGACTAGGGTGTTACCATATCCACGGGACGGAAGTGCGTCTCGCCTTTGGATATCGTCTTGCCGTCTGTCGCTCGCCAGGGTTGGTGCAAGCCAAGTCAATTTTCCGTGTATAACGTGTTCGATGCATCACAGCTGGTCACATCATCATCAACATTATCGTCAACATCATCATCATCACCGAAATTGACCTTCCCGAAGTGGGAGAATCCATCGCGCCGGCAAAATTCGCTCTTTCATGAATTTGTTTACGAACCCTTGAGGATAAAGAGAACCGATTCTTTGATCCCTTGCATCGGAGTTAATCCTCCTAACTGCGTTTTTCTGCTCTCGATTATTGATCCAGGTACAGCACAGAGCACATGACCAAGATGAGATGCTTTCTACATGTTCGCCAATCCCCGTTTGGTATTGGTTCAGTCTAGCGACGCCAACGGGACCCCTTCATCTAGGGCTCTGTCGCCTTGGAAGTTTGTGTTGCGCCAAAAAGGGGCTTTTTCTTACCACGCAGAGAACTGCATCCGGGATTGCTCGCTGCGTAACGCGTTTGACATCACGGCTGCGTTTCTGTTTCTCGATCGTCACTTACAGCCTATCTCAGGTTGTGGTCGGACTCCCTTTCTTGAAGGCTGCCTTAGCTTCGCATAAGCGTCGACGTTACGGCGAGGAATCGCGGGACCTTGCCGGGATTAGTTGCTTATCCTTTGTCTCGCCACGCGAGAGGACTACTGCCAAGGACATGAGAGTGTCACTACGAGACAAAGGCGAACGCTAGAATACAATGTCTTTGTTTACAGGTCCCCAGAGTTCACCACCCGAATCTTCTATTGATGGCGGTAGAACGACCCGGACAGCCAGCAAATAACCGGCGTCACAGCACCATCACGGATCTACGAGCTTGCAGTAGGTAGAAGGGCCTATTACTAGCACATGCACTACTTGTCTGGACCTGTGAGTGCCAGTGCAACTATTTGATACGGTGCTATGAACAAGTAGCGTACCTTCTTTCCAACGACAGTCTATAGCCTCAGTTCATGTAGCATGATCTTGGTTCTGTTTTTTTTTTCTCTATTAGGCTCTAGTGCCTGGCGAATTTGCAGAGGATCCAACTCAAGCAAGTCACTTTGTGAAATGTGCTGTCGATAGAGATGACATTGCATGCAGCTCTGAAAGTGTAATCCAAAAAGGTTACCTGCCAATCTTCAGCTGGAATTTGCTCAGGGGCTATAGAAAGTAAGGTGTGCACCTCGACCGACGCCACGATGACTGGAGCAATCACAGCTGCCCTCTGCTATCACCAACAACGAGCCACTAGACCGGGGGCTTTTCACCATGGCATTCAGCGCATTGGTCTGACTGCCGTAGCCTGATCGACAGACAAAGTCTTTGTTCTAGGCCTCATGAGGCGGGTACAACAGGGGTACGTTCGAGGTACAATGAGTTTGTTCGAGTATCAATGCCTTTGCTCTAGGTGCAACGAAGCTCGCTACGAGAGCTGGAGGCATCGTTACCGTTGAATATAAATTCACCTCTCTTCACCTCTCTTCCTCTGCATCACCTTCTAATGAACAGACACAGATCGACAATTCAATCCGGACCCAACCCAACACAGCGGTATCTATCTAGCCTGTCACTGCATATCACACGATAACTCGACATTTAGATATTCACTCAGGCACTAGAACATATATTTACTAGAATTATTCGAGCATTTGACCGGATATCCGCTTTGTTGACAAGCCACAACTATCTCAAACCACAAAGTAGATAATATCTAGATCCAAAACGTCCTTTCAGCAGCAACCATGTCTTCCTCCACAGCTCAGAATATCTACGACTCGGAAGACTTCTTCCACAACTACGCCCAGCTCCCCCGCATGAAGCAGGGCCTGGCCGGCGCGTCCGAGTGGCCTCTACTCTACCGCATGCTACCGCCCGTCACCGGACGCCGAGTCCTCGACCTCGGATGCGGCGACGGCATCCTCAGCCTCTGGGCGGCCAGCGAGGGCGCCGCGCAGGTCAACGCGTATGACATCTCGCTCAACATGCTCCGGCGCGCCCGCGAGAACGCCGATGTCCTTTTCGCCGGCGACGACTACCAGAGCAAGAGGGCGCCGGTGTTTGCACGCATGGACTTGGAGGACGTCAACCTCGACATCCCGGACGGCTCCGTCGACGTCTGCGTCAGCGGCTTGGCCCTGCACTACGTCTCCAACTTTGATGCCCTCCTGAGCCGCGTCTTCAGGGCCATGAAGCCCGGCGGCTCCTTTGTCTTTTCCATCGAGCACCCCATGTACACGGCACCCGTTGTCCCCGGCTTCCGGCCTATGGAGGACACCGCCGCAGCCGCCCAAAACCCAGCAGGCAAGAACAACAACAACAACCACAACAATGGCCAGGGGTCGGTGGCAGCCCAAGAAAGTGGCCCCAAGTTCTTCTGGCCCGTCGACAGCTACTTTTCCGAGGGCCAGCGCGAGGTCACTTGGCTCAACGGCGGCGTCCAGAAGCAGCACCGCACCATGGCCAGCTACTTCAACATGCTCGTCGCCGCTGGCTTCGTCGTCAAGGACATGGCCGAGTGGGGCTCGACCGAGGACGCCCGCCGCAAGCACCCGGACTGGCCCGAGAACGTCTGCCCGCGCTTCCTGCTACTGGCTGCCCAGAAGCCTGCCGCCGTTGACGAGCCCGCCTCCACCTCTGCCAGGCTGTAAGAGAGTGATGCGCGGTCTAGGCCGGTGAAGAGAGGAGAGAAACTTGAAAAGTTTGGATGGCGCGCTTGGAGTCTTTGGTGCCAGCATGGCTTGTGTGGCTTACTTGAAGCGGATCGTTGACCATGTTTTCCTGCAATGTTTTACCGGCGATGTCAAGGTTAGGTTACCGATTTAGCGATTCTTTGTCAACCCAGAAAAAGTGTATGATTATTTTTTTGCTATTTTGTTAGGACTCAAAAGTTTGGCGATTGATTGTTGATAAATCGGCCTCTTGACTAATATCCAAAATGCATATCGGTGGTGATTCGATCTATGGGTGCATCTCAATTGCTGTGAATATTTGACAACATATCTGGCCAGAACAATTCTTTGAAGACACTTTGAAGACAAAGTTTTGGGCCGCAAGTGATTGATATAAGGTAATTCACGCCAAGTGCAATATGTATGTATCTTTGAGTACATTCTACATCGAGAGGGTAGCAAAAATGCCGATGTGACACTCTAACCCCACGCTGCAATGAAAGGAGGAAAAGGGGATGGAAGATAGAAAAAGTAGGTCTATGGATCGGTACAAAGGGTAGAAGAAGGTGGAAATAGTAAAACCAACCGAATATGCATGCGTATAAAAAGAGACGTACGATGAAAAAGTATTCCGCACTTAAACAACTCGCTCAACTTCTTAGGTGTTAGGCTGTGCGGAGACGGAAAGACAACAAAAGTAAAGCATAGAATATATAAAATCCCGCAAAGACATCAAGAAAGGTCAATGAGGCTATTCCTAGCCGGCGCCTGTTGACTATAAGCTGGCGGCGGTGGCAAAGAATGCTGTCCCTGGGTGCCTGGGTTCGCAGGGGATGCGGCAGCAGCAGCGGGCGCAGGAGCAGTGGCGTTCCATTGTGCTGCCTTGGCCATCATCTTAGGAAAGAATTGTTGAATGAAAGACTCGGTGTAGTAGCTGTGGTCCGAGTTGTGTGGTTGGACCAGATTGTGCGCAAGCTCGTGGGCGATGACAACCCACCACCACGTCGTGGCCTCGGTCCTTCCATTGCCGGATCCCATCCGTTCAGCATGTAGCTGAAGGAAGAAACGCAAGTTACAAAACACGCTTCCATTGCTGTTGAAGGCAATAGTATTGCCTCGTTCATCATAGAAGATATGCAACACTGTCGGAGCAAGGCCATAAATGGTCCCAATGTCGCGGAGTACACCTTCAAACGTCTTGATGGATCGACTGTGAGCCTCGAGAAATTTCCCTTGGTCCGTCGATAAGTCATTGGCGACAAAGACGCGCATTCCTTGGGGAGCATCGGCCACGAATCTGAGGTCATGTGCAGCCGTGCTGTCACAGTACGATGCTTGTTCTTTCACCTCGTTGGTCTGTGGTGGAGAAAACAGTGTCCTCGAGTCGTGCGCCCTCGTCGAGTTGATGGCATTGAGAAGATTCTGCTGAACGACTGCAGGAGAAGTGACACGCCCGTCATCCTTTGAAGGTTGCGATGGACCGGGAGCACCGCCATCAGACCCGGTTTGCGGTGCTGGAGCCTTCGGCTGGTCTATCAGGTTCTGCAGTTGCTTGTGGCTCTCATCATTCTCTCGGTCAAAGCCCAGCCGTTTGGACCAGTTCGAGAAAAGTCCTTGACCCTTCTTGCGAGTGTCCTGCTGGGGAGGAGGGAGTGAATGCGGAGGACTGTCGGGTGAATCAACCGCAAAGGAGCCAGGCATTTGCTGCTCCGGTGTTTTGGGTCTTTGATTTCGGGCTGCAGCCTCTGCCTGGGCCGCCCCAGACTGGCGCCACTCCTGCTCCCGCTCGCGAATACGTTGCTGCTCTTCCTCGAGTGCCTTTCGTCGCTCCTCCTCCGCAATCCTAGCCTCTGCCGCTTTAGCTCGTAGGATACGGTCCACATTGTAACCACGGGCACGAAGGTCGAGTAGATCCAGCTTTAGAAATGGCTCAAAGAAGAAATAGGCTTGCTGGTTCGGGCGTGTCAGTAGCAGGTGACACACCGCTTGGCCGACCTGGTACATGTCAGGGCGCCCCTCTGCAGCAACATAGAGGACCCATCCATTGCGAGTCTGTACACTAGCTGCAGATCGCTTCTCCATATGCGACTGGGTTTGCCCACGAAGCGATCTTCGAAGCGCGACGTTCCGAACAACCTCAACCATCAGGTTCTTCTCGAGCCACTTTACGTCATGCTTGATGGCATGATTGTTAGTTTTGGTGTACTCGTACAAGAACAACTTGGAGCGCTCCAGAACGTGCTTGCGCAGCCAGACCGCTCCTTCTTGTTTCTCGCTGTGAGGTCCGACTTTCAGATCTTCCTGGACCATGTTGCCTAGCATCTGTGACCCAAGCGCGAGATAGAAGTTTTCCAACGCATCCTCCTCGGGCGCGCACATCAACGAGTCCTTGAAAAGTCGATAACTGATATAATCGTCCACGACCACAATCTGACCAGGAGCGGCCAGTTGATATTGCTTGATAGGCGCCTCATCTTCATCGGCATCCAGGTCCTTACTTGGTTTTGTGGATGCAATCTCCTTGGAGGCGAGCAGGAAAGCAGACACCTTCATCTTGGCCCAAAGTTCCCTATCTCTCTTGATAGTGGCCATGTCCTCGGCAAGAGTCCTCAGTAGATTGAGATACTTTTCAGGACTTTGCAAGATGCTGAGAAGACGAGCGGGCTCACTGCAAGCCATCTGGGCAATTTCAGGTTTCGTCGGCTCGCTCTTGGCGCCGCACTTGAACAAGAAGGCGTTGGCGTCGGGGCCGAAATCGACAAAATCGAATATGTCGCTGTAGGTGGAAGAGCTGCCCAAGTAACAGTTTTGTGGCTTGAGCATGACTATAGTGCTACTTCCCTTGAGACTGCCTCGCTGAGACCTCGTCACGGGTACGATGTTTGAATCTCGAAGTTTCGCCAAATGGTTCCCACCTAGGTCGCCTAGTCGAGTTGCAAAGTACCTAAACAGTGTCATGGCCGACTGCCGGTCCTGAGGAGGCTTGGCGACGAGTTTGCTCACGCATACCGTGATCGGAGGATCCCTAGCCACGCCAAACTTGCTTGCATGAACTTGCAGGTTCTTGGCAATAATGTTGAAGCCCAATACGGCGCCCCCCTCATCCGCGTAGCACTCAGACGGTGGGACCAAAGTTTTCTCATTGCCTTGGATAGGCAATATCGCCCTTTTAGTCGCCCCAATGTTGAAGGATGCATAGCCGTTGATGTGGTGATTGGCGATGAAGTAGGTCATTGAGCTAGTCCTCATAGATGGGTCCTCTGAAGCCATCATCTCGACAAGCTCCGGTACTGAAGGATGGGGCCTCAGTCCCAAACCGAACAGGAACCGTCCCTCAGGGCTGCTCGGCCTGAAGCTCCCAGGCGGACCTGGCCATTGCAAGATTGGTAACTTGAGAGTGCGCAACGTATCCTTGGGCTCAAAAAGTTCCGAGACCTTGAACAGTTGGTTCGTACCCTTGGTGGGCTCCATACCCGCCGGGCCTGCCTCGGCCGGGCAGATTTTCGACTCCTTAAGCCTCCTTAGATCTTCTGCCGGGATATCATCTCTGACAGAGGCAAGATACTTGATAAGCTCCATATGGCTCCATTTTGACGAACCCTCCTTTTCAGGGGTAAGGAGGCGCGTGAAGATGGTCTCGAGGTCCAGCGTCTTCCTGACACCTATAGCCACCAAGAACTTGTCCTTGACTCCTTGACATCCCTGAACAATCGGAAGATCATCAAAGAGCTTTACGGTGGGAAAGAAGGACTCTGATGGCTTCTTCATGCCCATCTTTGTAGGTACAACGGTCTTGTTCTGCAACAAAGAAACAACCGAGTTTCTGGATGGCTGACTCAAGTTCTCCCAGTTTTTGGATAACACGACGAGAATTTGCGCCGCAAATTTGGCCGACTTGGTAATGTTTTGTTCATCATCCTTCGAGGAGGCACTCTCAAGCAGGTATCTGAGCCAAGGCACAATTTCCAGCTTTTCCCATCCAAGCATTTCCAGGTGGGCTGCGGGAATGTTGCAAGTCAGCGCATACGGCAACGTCGTCGGTGGGAGGGGTAAGCTAGCTGGAATCTTGTTGGCGCTCAGATAGTTTCTTATTGTGGTCAGGGCAATGACTTCGCCCTGATCACCACTATCACTAATAGTCGCGATTGCTACGTCGAGCAGGGCCTGTCTGCTGGGAGGGTCCAACTCGCCAGTGACAGCTCGCTTGCCTGCCCAAGTTAAAAAGTGAACGAGCTGATCTTTGTTCAGGGCTTTCGCCTCCAACTCCTTGCGAATGTCCGTAACAGTTATCTCATCGATCAAGCCGTACTCTCGCAGCTCTCTTACGAAGGGCGCCCCTTCCATTTCCTTGACAATGATAGGGATGCCATCTACGAACTTTGCCAGCTCATCAGAGCCCATCCGGACCTTTGTGCTGAGAAGCACACCGCGACTCGAGAATACCTCGATGTAGGCCTTCTTGAACGCGGTCCAGAATGACTCCTTGATAATTTGAGCGACATATTGGCTTGGAGTTGAATCTCTGAAGGTGTAAGTCTCGAGAATGTGGAGTGCTTCTGGGATGAACTTTGCTATATCTGCAGCAGTAATCTGGGCTCCATTAACCGCCCTTTGAACCTTTGTTTGCAAATCGGCCATCTCTGTTGAGAATGCCAGTCGCGTCATGATGCCTGCAACGCGAAGCATCTCAATATTCCAGCTACGCACCCATCGAGCATTGAGATCGATGGCCTCACGTTCCACAGTTGGTATGACGGACGGCGCTGAGATGTGCATACCACCACCGGTGGTTTGGGTGGTGGGAAAGCCAATGAAAATTTTACCGCCGGGCTTCTTGCTGGGTAGGACGGAAGTAAAAACGTCCACGGTGTTCTTTGACTCATCGTTGGAGTTCTTAGATGCTTGGGCTTCGTCATATGAAGACGTTAATATTGAGAGCTTTGTGGTTCTTGGTGGAGGTTTCTTGGTCGCACGTTCCAATTCTGCTGCGAAAGATGTTGGTACACTGGTGGTGATTACTGCGGATGTAACACGAAGGAAGACACTCGATGTTGAAGTGCTGGTCAGGTCCTCGACCACAGCCTCGGATGTTTGCTTTTCTTCCTTGGCTTGTTTCCCACGAAGGCCGCTCTGTGACGCCGACGAAGTAAGACGGCTGAAGAAGCTTCGGAGAGATGGCATGTCTGATGAGTTGAATCCATATGTGTCGTTTGATTTCGCCGCAGCCGCAGCCTTGGGCTTCCACCCGAGCACACTCATGGCTGTTGCGTCAATCTGCGTACTGACACGTTCCAAAGTGGTGAGCCTCATGAGCCCATCCTTTGTCCTAGTCTCGAGCTCACGAGGGATAGGGACTTCAATACTGGGGGAGGTCTTCTTGTGCAAGGAGAGAAGTTTCCAGTCGTCGATCCAGAATTCTATGCGTTGAAGAGCGACAAACGTCAAACTGGTAGCCAAGAATTGTGCCACGGAGAGCAGGTTCGGCAGTGCAGTGGTATCGTTGCGGTAGTCAAGAACAAACGTAGTTTCTCCATTGCCCTGACCCTCTGGCAGCTGCAGCTTCCTTGTAAAAAGGGCATTCCCCTTCCAGTAGAATGCCATAGCCTCATTTCCAGAGCTGATAAATGGTGACTCGCAGTCGGCAAAGACACTGTAGAAGCCTACTCCGAACGCTCCGATCTTGGTCTCGTCGGGGTTGCCCTCGGCAATACGCTTGAGCCGAGCCCAATCATTCTTGTTGAACGGTTGTCCATCGTTTGTTACCAACAGCCTCCTCAGGGTGTGGTTCGTGATGACGTGTTTTAAGAGCTCAGTCTGGTTTGTGGTTGCTGGCAATGGCACAGATGTAGATGGATGCGTCTCCCACTTGACCTTGACAGTTGTGGCTTGGGCGTCGGCAGCATTCTGTATCAGTTCTCGTAATGTCGTCCACTCGCCAGAATACCGGGCCAGAACTTTGTCAATCAGGGCGCGGGTGTCGACAGTCACAGCCTCCTCGTCCTCGCCGTGCTGGAGGGCGGCGTCCCTCAGCTTTGAATAGTCCATCTTGATATCGGATTCGTAGAATTGAGTTTGTCGCGAGGTCTATGTCAGCACATTGTTGAGCCTTCAGGATACCCGCCAGTAGGGTTGCAAATGCAGTCTGATTGATCTAGCAACCGGAATTCAAGATGTTCAAGGATAGTCCGGCAAGCCGGAGTGGCGATGCGTTCTTCAGCAAGCCCGCCTGAGGCGAAGGCTTAATTACTAAGCTCGATTATTGGCCTTCCGTTCCCGCGGAGCCTTGGTGGTCAGCCTGAAAAGAACAAAACAGTGAAACCCAGCAGGCACTTGTGGTTGGGAAAAATGCTGATCACAAGGCGGCAGCAGTCCTGAACAGGTCAAGCCGGCGGTTGAGAGCAAACAAAGGCGCCAACTCGGCCAGTTTCAGTCCCCAAGCTCGTTCGGAATACAGTACTGTACAATAGGTTGCATGACGCCTGGGGGTACCCATGCTGGAACCAAACGTGACACCCACCCTTTTGATCCAACTGCAAGGGTCTCGCTACCCCACTATCCGTCCAATCGTTGAGCCGATCCCACTGAAGCACCTCTTCCCATGAAACTCGATATATAACGTACCTGATCATTCTAGGCGAACCTCACGTAACCTCAATAATCCATAGCAACATAAGTCATCATGTCTACAGAGTGATTCATGAATATGTTGGTTTCATGCCGAAATTATGCAATTCGTGCGCTATAATGCTAGGACAATACAATGTTGTATGACTCTATGCTAGTCGTTCCAAATCAACTGTGTACCAGCACAGAAAGTGCGATGGTAGTATTAAGTGGCCTACTTCCCATCACGACTTCTGTGGTGACGCTCCTCGCGTGATTGCTTAACTCGTGGACTATGACTCCTTCTCCTTTCCCTGGACCGTGGCCTTTGCCTTTCGCGACTCCTACTTCGCCGACTTTTTCCACCTCTGTCGCGCCCCTTATCCGCAGCTTCGTCATGGTCTATACGCCTTGACTCGGCATCCCCGCCTCTTTCATGATCCCGTCGTCGGCTCCGACTCCTATGCCTCCTTCTGTGATGCTCGCGCCGAGATGGTCTCTCAGTTGACTCATCTCGCCTCCTCGAATGCCTCTCGCGGCTTTGGTCACGAGATCGACTCCTATCGCGATGGTGTGATCTCCTTCCATGCTGCCGGTCGGAGTCCCTGTGCCTGCGCTTTTCCCGGTCGTCTTTTCGCCGACTCTCGCGGGCATCTGTGTCCCCCTCGCTCTTGACCAATTCTCCCTTGCTGGCAACACCCATCCTGGCCGCAGGATCAACCGCTGTTGCGTTTGCGCCGGACGCGTTACGGACCGGAACTGGAAGACCGAGAGCCCGCGCTATTGCGTCTTCCTCAGCCTCCTTGATCTTCCGGAGCTCCTCGCGCCTCTCGCGCGCTCTCTTCTCCTCCGTTGTTTCATCGCCTCCGTCGTCTGTTGTCGGGGCGCCCGCTGGCGAAGGGTCGGCCTTGGCGTACCAGTTGAGGTCTCGTCCTTGTTGCCACCGGCCGACAGGTGCTTTCAGACTGTGTCCCAGATAGTTCTCGCGATGTGTGGATGTGGCGACCTCTTCCCAGCTGAAATTGACACCTCCGCGGGAGCCTGTTTTTCGAACCGTCGAAAGCAAATCCATGACGGCGATTTGTGATGATTATCCGATGGTCGATTGCATGCGATACACTGGCGAGTTGTGATGGTGTGAAAATTTGCTGCACGACTTGGTTGTAAATCGGCGCAGGATGTCCAAGGTAAATTGTGCATTGACGTTCCTGCGACGGTCTTTTCCCGTTCCTTGCGGGCACAAGTGTAATCCCCACTGAAATGTCAGTGGATCCAGGTAGAGACAAACGCTGTGCTATTGGTTGTCATGGTGGATACAGTGACGACAGCCAGGTAGAGAAACGCGGGGGACCGCGTCGCCTTAATTGCGATTGAAACCCTGTCGCGAAAACTCTCCGAGGCACTTCAGAATCTACAACGAAGCATATCGCAACACACTTTTCCATTCCCAAGGGATTCGTTGTGAATATCCACCGCCAAGATGGCAGCAAATACCGATACATCGCTACCTGACGAAATACAATGGAACTCCATGGAACATGTCATGCAGTTCGGGGGCATTCATGACAACACCATCCTCTACTATTTCGCCGCCTCGCCCTTCTTCGATCCCACATCCAACAATGCCGTCGTCTTCAGCCAGGCTGTGCGCAATCAGTCGCAGCTGCACATCATAGCGACCAGGCAAGCCTTTGAGGCCCGCCTTCGTGAAATGTCGGGTCTTGAATACATTGTTGCCCAGGAACCTGCCGAGACGGGGCCAGGCATGGGTACTGGCGTCTGGGTCATCCGCAAGCAGACGCGGAGGAAGGTCAAGGACTCTAACGGATTCCCGGCACCAGACGAGATAGAGGTTCACTCCGACTATTTTGTTGTCGGTGAGAATATTTACATGGCCCCCAGCCTGGCTAATATCCTCAGTTCTCGCATTGTGAGTTTGGGTCTTCCTTTTGAACGCCCTTGGTGTGGCTCACATTTCACATCAAAGTCCCAATGCCGGCTTTGTTAGCTTACAAACGGACTTCTGCAGGCCTCTATTGCATCATCCATTACCAAGACATTCCCTATTGCCGATTCAATAAAAAAGTGGTCACCAGCCCTGGGTCACGGTTACAAAACCCCAACGACAAATCCTCGGCCACGGGGGACCGGTCTCGAATCTAAGGAGGCCACACCGATGCCAGAGAGCCAGACCACTAGTGGGCTGGCCGCTTCGAAGAGCGTAGACAGTTCGGCACCAGACGAGAGGCTGGCTGAGGAGTCGTTTGCGATTCACACCCATTACGGGACTGAATACATGGACGAGAACCCCATCACGGGGAAGCCGGGTGATTTCCATTTCTCATCAACAGGTCGGAAGGAAAGGCTCGGTATACCTGGCCAGCAGCAAGGGAAAGCCATTGGGAATGGGCCCGGTACCCCTCTACCTATGCTGAAGACACTGCCAGACAACAGTCCCCTCAGTAAAGACGCCAAGAGCGATAAGACGGGCAAAACGGGTGGTCCGCCCAAGCCCAAACGTCGTAAAAGCAAAGGAGGACCCAATACACCGTCGTAAAAGTACGGTCTTGGTGTCCACGACTCACAAGGGAGTCGAGGATGAGGTGAGGGCATATCCGCTCACAGGTCAGTCGGAAACGCGGTCAACGGCGCTCAGGACTGGTACAAAAGCGTTGCGCGGTATGTCGCTAGTTTACTATATTATGATACCCCTTAAAGAGCAGGCCCACCGAGGTCGAGCTATGATAGCAACTCTGTCCAGATCGACCACGCGCATCGGTAAGCGTGTGTTTTAATTGCTCACTTTTAGTTACCTCTATAATCTTGTAAACCTGAACGCAACCATGCCCCGGTATCTCTGACAGCCGTTTGCACTCTGACAAGAAAATTATCAACAAGCGGTATATCCGCCGTCCACACACTGTCGTCGGAAAATTACAGAGTCAGCAAGTATATGGGGTCACATCAAGGGTTCCGAAGCCAGAAACAAAGAACTTACAATCGTTGCTCCGTGAACGAAGGTTGCTTTAGAGCTGCAGAGGAACATGACTACATCGGCGACCTCTTGTGCAGTGCCCATGCGTCTCATCGGAGCTCTCTGTACCTGTGGATCACTATCTCTGATATCTGCCGTCATTGGCGTTCTGGAATAGGTGTTTTGTTAAGCATAAGCCGCAGGCGTTTAGCATAACCAAGAGCTTCAGGGGCCTCACTTGATTATACCAGGACAGACACAGTTTATCCTAATATTCTCTTTGGCGTACTGGAAGAGCAACGTCAGTATAGCATAGAGGTCGAATGGTTTTCATGCAAACTGCAAAACTGAGATGAAGGGTGCAACTCACATCGATGGCATCGCTCTTCGTCAGACTTACTATCGCGGCTTTTGAGGCTGCATAGGCTGCTACGACTTTGTGTCAGCACTTGCACTGGACCCACGCACACACTGCTAATGAATAGTATGAGGGAAAGGCACAAAAGAAGACAAGAATGAAATGACAACTTACGGCACTCAGGTCTCGAGACCAGGCCCATATTGCTTGCAACATTAACAATAACGCCCCTGTTGCCCCTCCTCCCATCGTGCGTCTTGAGAGGCTCCTGGTCCAGCATCCTGATGATCTCGCCTCTGGCCGACAGCCAGGTGCCGCGGCAGTTCGTGCCCGTGACGCGGTCAAACTCGTCGACGGCCTGACGGTGCGACGGGCCCGCGGTGCCGCCCACGCCCGCGCAGTTGACGGCGTAGTCGATGCGGCCCCACTCCTCCACGACGTAGTCGAGTGCCACGGCCACCTCGGACTCGAGCGACACGTCGCAGGGGATGATGAAGGTGCTCACCGTGCTTTTTGGCCGGGTCAGCCGCGCCGTTTCTTTGCAGAGCCGTGACGTCTCCGACATGCCGTCCTCATCTCGGTCGATCAGGGCTATCCGCGCGCACCCCTCGGCGACAAACGCCAGGGCGCATTGGCGGCCGATTCCTGCATGTGATTTGTCATGTGAGCAGGAGGTTTTGTCAACCAAAAGTGCTTTCCACATTCCCACCTATGCTCGGCCTACTGGGCACATATTTTTTTTTTTCCTTTGGCTCGTCCTTCGTCTTCCCCTTGCATGCATGACACTCTCGCTGCGTGGCTAAAATTTCTTACCTGAAGCTGCTCCAGTGACGAGCGCGACGCCGGGAAACATGGTTATGTTGGAGGACATGTCGCTTGCGGTTGGTGATGCTTCGCGAGAAACATAACCCTCGAAAAGAGCTCCGAATGCGGTTATTCTAACTTCCTCTAGGAGGCCTAGCTCGTTTGCCGAGGCATTGTTAGCTCGTGAGTGAGCCTCAGGTCCTGACGCTAAGACATCGCCAGGTTTCGAGTGCAGGTCGAAATCGCGCCTGAGCTGTGATTGCATCTTTTCTCTATAGTTTACTAAGGTGACTTGGAGGTAGGATCCTGTTTCCTGGAGTGAAAAACATGCAGGCAAGTGAGACCCGTGCTCCAAGATGAGGGGTTCCAATAGATATTTAACGATGAACCGCTTGGCTGAAGGTGTTGTTCTTTGTCCAATATATTTGAGAATGAATAGATGGCTGTCCAGAAACGGCACGAACTTTTGGAACTGGCCAGAAACGTATACCAGCAACGTACGATGGATCATCTCAAATCTTGCTGTACTGCAGTGTTCTGTCTGTTAAACTTTTCGTCTTATCAAACAGTCCGTCTGGAAATTGACTTGGACCCTATTTTTGACTTAATTAGCCCTCAAACCAGCCAGGGAACCATCGGATCCAAAACTTAGGCAGAAGCTCAAACCACTTGGACCAGAGGGACACCGAGTCGGGCATTAGAATTGGAGAGTAAACTTTGGTTCTGGAAACGTTGTCATTGAGAAGGAGGTAATGGGATCATCCAGTCCTGTGATCAGTATTGGCGGGTTCGAATGGTTCTTGCACTCTCAGATATAAGCCCAAAACGAGTTGATCAAATTTCGCAGTCTCAGATACCCCCGGTTTCGGCGTTAAATTGACTGCATGGTCTCTACTCAACAACCCAACCTTTTCCAGCGATCCTCTTCTGTTTCAGCTTCTGCACTGGTAGCGGCCATCCAATCCCTCCCGTGCCCTCAGCTCTGATGTATGGGACGAGCCAGGCCTCACGTGTCTTCCCATCATCGTTTGCTACCTTGATGGGCTTTCCGTAACTAATCAATGGCGTACGTTTCGCCAAATTGGCCAGTTGGGCTCCATTTATGTCTGTGAGTGCGTGCATCCGTGTCTTGGGCTTCCTGGTCCCGTCCTCCACAGCTAGCGATGCCGGCTTTTGCAGGTAGTTATAGATTATGTAGTCTGGACACTCGCTCGTACTAAGATGTGCCAGTGGGGAAGACGGGTGAATATAGACAAGCTTTTCTTCGTCGTCAGAAGAGCCTCCATCGACAGCAAGAGGGGATAACGGTATGTATGGAACATCGATGGCGCGTCTCGGGGGTCGGAACTGTGTTGGTGGGGTGGGTGCCTTGTCCGCCCGGATGGCAACTCGGTCGATGAAGCCAGCTGCCACCATTTGCTTGAGTGCCTTGACCTGCTTCTCAGTAGGTGCATCAAGTTTATCTTGGAAAGTGATATTGGCAAATGATGGTATGTTTGTCTTGAGCAGCTGGACAATCTGCTGGCGGAGCTTCTGCGCCTCCTTGAGAACCTTGAATCGGACGAAGTGGCTTTCACACCACTTTTCTGTTGGTTCGTGGGCAAACTCGCCAAGAACCTGGAGCGTCTTTATGGCATCTGATTTGTCATCAAGGAAGCAGAAGTTCTTGTTCACTGCGTTGAACTGCCGTCTTATGGCAGCCTGTTTGGTTTCAGCCTGTATATCGTCGTTGGTGCGGATGTCATCGTCTTCCTTGGCTGCTAGTTGGGGGATCGCCTGGTTCTCCGGGATGAAGATTTCTGCTGCAGAGAGGGCGGCAACAAGGGTGATGGTGTAATGCAGACAGTCATGCTGATGGCCAAGGAGAAGAATCCGCGAGAAGCGTGGCGATAGGGGGAAGATAGACATTGTGTATCCAACTTGTGTCACGCGTCCCTCTTCTGAGACTGCCGATATGTACTTGAGCAGCTTCTCAGCCTTGACTAGGCTGTCGCGCTCGGGAGGTGTGGGAAAAGGAAAGTTGACGACATGCTGGAGGTTCATGGACTTGAGCTGAAGTACAACTCCCTCGAGTGATGTACGAAGAAGTTCGGGAAGCGCAAACTCGTCGAGATCTCTCTCGTAGACTGCAGACGAGTAGAGCCTCCAGCAGTGGCCAGGCCCCGTACGACCAGCTCTGCCTGCGCGCTGATTCGCGCTGGCCTTGCTGATCCAGCCAACCTCGAAACTCTGCACTCCCGTCAGCTGGTCGTACTTGCGCTCCTTGGACCTGCCACTGTCAAAAACGTAGCGTATCCCAGGGATCGTCAAACTGGTCTCGGCCACGTTTGTAGCCAGCACAACGAGACGACTGCCATCTGGGGGTGGCTCAAATACGCGCATCTGTTCCTTTGTTGGCAGCAAAGAGTAAAGCGGCAATACGTGCATGCGCGAAGGACCAGTGCCTGCCTCTTCTTCCTCGATTTTGAACTCTTCTTCCTCATTCTCATCCCCTTCAGAGCCCTCGCCGTCATCATAGTCATCTTGGTCTAGATCAAGCGCATCGCCAAAGTCCACATCTTCAGCCTCCATGGGTGCATCCTGTGTCGATATTCTTACTTGGGGTGCATTGACAGATGTGACTCCATTGAATTGGAGCTTGAGCCGCTTGCTGAGTTGGGTTATTTCATTCTGGCCAGTCAGAAAGACAAGCATACCACCTGGCGGCAGCTTTTTGTGACCTCTGCTTATCTTTCTGAACGCCTCTTCGACATAGTCATGATGTGTCTTGCGGGCAAAATGAAGAGTGACAGGGTATTGTCTCCCCTCGACTTCGAGTACTGGGGGCGGCGTGGCAAACAAGTTCTTGTTTTCGGTCAAATCCTCGATCCGCAGAGTAGCGGACATGATCACAAGCTTCAGGGGCTTGACTGCTGGGTCTTCCTGGGCCATTTCCGCCCTGAGCTTGATGATGCGGCTGAGCATGCCTATGAGAATGTCGGTGTTCACGCTCCTCTCATGGGCCTCGTCAACCACTATTGCGGAGTACTTGCGTAGGGCTAGATCCTGGGCAATCTCCCGAAGCAGTACACCATCTGTCATGAACTTGACAGCGGTATCTTTGTTGACAGTGCCCTCAAATCGAATCTGGTAACCAACCTTTTGAGAGTGGTCACCCAGTTCCTCGGCCACTCGTTTTGACATGCTCACAGCGGCGACCCTCCTTGGCTGAGTGATGCCTATCATCCCAGGAGTCGGTGAATCAGGTGAACCATACCCAGCTTCGAAGAGAAATTGGGGAATCTGAGTAGTCTTTCCCGAACCGGTTGCGCCACATATGACAACAATATTGTTGTTGTGTATTGCCTCCATGATTCTCTGTTCTTCGGATACAACTGGAAGAGCTAATCGTGCTGACTGAATTTCGGGCGAGCGGGCGACTGCAACATGGAATGCCTTTCGATCTGTATCCATTGTGGGTTGAAGCTCAGGCGGCAACGGTTCCTGCTCCATTGGTCTTGGTTTGAAGTTTGCTGGTCGAGGTATATCCAAAACTGTCGATGTAGAGGGTTGAAACCCAAGCGCTTCGTTTCGTTGTGCCTGAGCCCACTCCTTGAACGCCGACCGCCTTTGTGGTATATCACCGTCGTCCTCGTCGGCTGAATCCGATCCATCTTCGCTGGATTCGTCCTCCGATGCCTCCGATGCCTCTTCTTCGCTGGACTCTTCATCGGTCGCCAAATCTTCGTCCTCACCATCATTATTGTCCTCGGCTGAGCTGAAACCGCCCCATTCGTCTGAATCGCTGCTGTCGACTGGAGGTTTCGGTGCCAAGGATACCTTTGATTTTACGCCTCCTCGCTTTTGGCGCTTCTGAATCACAGGTCTACCGTCGTCATCCACCTCTAGTGGCCTTTTAAGACCTGAACCAGCAGCAGGAGTCGTTTTTGGTTCTCCTGCAGGAGCAATGGTCGACGAGGCGGTTGCATCCGGCTTGGGTTGCTCCTGAGCCTCTAGCTCGGAATCCTCTTCCTGGTCTGGTAGATCTTTCTTCTCGCGCTTTTCATAGAGGAGCTCCTCCCTGGCAGCGTCCCCGGGTAGTCCGGCCCTCTCTTCATTCAGCGCCTGTGATAAAGCCTGCCTCTTTGTCTGCTTGGTTTGTCCCAGAGTTTTGCTGCTCGAGAACAAGCTCGTGTCGATCTTGTTGGCTGCCAGCTTGGCCAAAAGTTCCCTGTTCTCATCCTTCTTCAACTTGGTCTCAATGTACTTTTCTAATCGCTTGGCTTTCTTGGCAGAGACAGGAAGTCCTTTATCTCGTAGATTTGCTTTAAGCCTGGCGGTTTCTGTAGCCACATGACCATCAGCAGGGGTCTCAGCCGAGTCGCCGGCATCCTGGCCTTCTTCGAACTGGCGTGCAGCAGCAGCCCGCTCTCTATCAAGCACTTTGCGTTTCCTCTGTCGAGGCACAAACTTGGGCATTTTGGCAGTTTCACGCGCGCAAGATACAGATAATGACAAGCTACTTAGCAGGAAGTGTTGCTGGGGAGTGAGTGCCACAAATTACTGTTTGGTCACACACACTAAGCCAATAGAGGATTTGAGGGCCCCCGCAGTTCAGTGAGAATAAAAAGAATAAGTAAGACGAGGTGAACGGCGGCAACAGTAACATGTGGGAAAGCATAAACAGAGACACCAGCAGACAGTAGAAAATCCCTGGGCCAGACAAAATTTTGGCGGTCAGAATTTCTGCCGTTTGGGGTAGTGGGTCCGTAGTACTTGCAGATTTCGACCCGTCACGCACTGTGTTATCTTGCAGATCCAAGCTGAGAGTGCGGGGCAAAATGTGAGGTTCCCGCACTGTAATCAGGAAGAATACCTACCTCCAAAGCATAGCATCAAGCAACAGCCTGCTCCGGTTGACTTTCAACGCCGGGTTGGGAATGTACGCAGAGCAAAATACCATATTAAATCTTGGAGTACAGTAGCTCGTTGCAATGATGGCCACACAAGAGCCGAGACTTGACTCGTTTCCAGCGCCATCGAGCAGCGCAACAGGGAACGTAAATGGCATTCCCACAGAGGCTACATCGATGAACTTCTCAGACAAGATTATGGTCACTCTTTCACAGGATGGTCGACTAGCACAATGGGTATGGTTCTTGAATTGCCATATCTGAAGGAGTTGAAACTGAAAAGAATATGGGCTTCTTTTTTTTTTTAATACTAACTGACTTTTTGCTGGTCTAGTTCCAAGTTCAGCTGTCGGCGCCGTCGTCCGCGATGGTAGACATGGCCCTGCCCAGGTCAAACATCGGCTCACTGCCACCAGCCCATCTCACTGCCACCACCCTTCTTGGTGCTGGAGGCGACGAGCGCGAGACCATTGGCCAACTTTACGCCGCGCAAATAGCTAGCTTCCTGTCTACAAGGAACCCAGACGAGAAGCGTACTTTGGTTCTTGGGCTGGGTATGCGTAAAGCTGAGACTACAAACGAGAGGGAGGCTTTCTTTGATGTCCTGGAGCTGGTTCAACAGGTGCTATAGGACGAAATGTATAGCGATCTCGTCATTTCTTCCAATAATTGCCATAGCATAACCTTCATGTGTAAAACTCGCAGCGGATCGCTGATTGAAATGCTAGTAAGCCTCTACGCCAGGGCTCAATTCATCGCAGAATAGTTCTCAAAATATAACATGCGTCCACAGCATAAGGAATTCATAGAGATTGCGTGACTGCGACACAACTTCAGGCCCGCGAATAAGATCGATAAAAGGCTAGATTATGTACACGTCCATCCAGCATTCACGCCATCCGTTCGGTTGTGGGGATGCTGTGAAACGAGTTGGATCCAGGCATCAGATTTTCTTCTTCGTAACGCGCCACAAGGGTCGCGATACAATGAAAAAAAAAACAAAAAGGACAAAAATCCTCAATGAGATCTTTTGGTTCCAAAAATTCCCATGTAGGCCGAAGCCCGCATGGAGTGGTCAGGTATGTAGTTTTCAACTAGCAAAAACGCAATCTCGGACGAATCCTCACTGATATGCGTAAAACCCGTGCACTAGAATGAGGAACGAAAGGAAGGGAAAAAGGCAGCTTTCAATCCACGCAGGGTCGGCGGACGCAGGTTAATATACCCGCTCGGATGGGTGGATACAGCCGTCGGTGATGACTCAGCTGCAAACTTTTCCAGCACGGACGCGTCCCTCCCTGGTCAGGTGAGAGCGCGTTTGCTGCCTGTTCGGTGAGGGGGCATGGTTGACTGGGCAATGCCTGCTCACGTTTCTCGCACTGGTTTGGTAACTGACTCAAACAGTCCTTGTCGCCTTCGGGCTGCCTGTTTGCTGACTCCAGCCTAGGTAATGTAGTAGAGACCTGACAGCCGAATGGCAATGCGTTTGCCAGATCACTGAGAGATTATCAAGTTCATTGCCCGGTGTTACAAAACTCGAGATTGTATGACTTTCCTGCAAGATCTAGCCTAGGCTCGTCAAGAATAATTTATTTGCTGTTATCCACCGTCGAGGGGCTGCGTAGGGGGTGCAGGATTATATTATAGAATTTGTCTTGTGTCATACATTTATCTTACAAACTTCTGGGGTCTACTTTGGTAGCACAAAGTTTACAAGTTTCCCGCCCCGGATCACAATGGCTTTGGCATTAGCCAACCCTTGCTTGCGCGCCAGCTTCTCTTTGACTTCAACGCTCTCGCTCTCAAGGATCTGCTTGACAATCCATTCCTCGACAGCCTTGTTGTCCTTGAGATCGGCCGGCGGCTGTGGAATTTCCGCCACGACAGCAAGCTTTCCGTTGATCTGAACAGCGCACTTCTGCGTGCTCGGCTGAAGCACATCCAGAGATCCATCGGTCTCTGGGAAGGACGAGCCGGAAAAGATGGATTCCGCCGACAATGAGTGCAAGATGCTCCAGCACTCATCCGCAAATGCGGGTGTGATTGGCGCAAGCATGCGCAGCAAGACAGACGCTGCAGCAGCCTGAATCGTTTCGCTGGCAACGTCCCGGTTTGCGAGAATGGTGTTAGTGAGGCCCATGAGATCCGAAACAACCGTGTTCAACGAGTAAACCCGTTCATACGAGGCCGTAACCGACGGGATTATCTGTTGCACATGGCGCCAGATAGTCACATCAGCATCCCAGCTTGGGTTTCCCCTTGTTTGCTCCAAGTATGCCCTTGGTGAAGCATCGGCACTGGTTGCGCGACCCTCAAGCCGTTGGACCGCCTCGTAGAGCTTGCCGAGCCACCTGGTTACGCCCGAAATCTTATTCTCGTCCCAGTTGAGAACGTCGGAGACTGGCGCTTGGAACAGCATGTGGGCGCGTGTTGCATCTGCACCGTACTGCGCGATGAAGTCTGTCGGGTCGACACCATTGTGCTTGGACTTTGACATTTTCTCGTACGTCACCAACGCTGGCTCGCCGGTGGCTTTGACAAGCGGCCGTCCAGGGTTCGTCAGGTCATACTCGCCTGGCTTCAAGAAGCGACCTGTGGCAGGATCGCTGAATGTTTTGCCATGAACCATGCCCTGGGTAATAAGTCTCTTGAAGGGCTCGTGGACGGTGTTGACTTCCTTGGCCGAATCAGAAGTTGGCGCAAGCGAAGACGACATCAGGAACTTGTAAATGAAACGAGCGTAGAGAAGATGCAAAATAGCATGCTCCACGCCCCCAATATACAGATCTACAGGTAAAAGAGCCTTTGCCTTTTCGACCGAGAAAGGCTCGGCATTGTTGTGCGGATCGATGAAGCGCATGTAGTACCAGCTCGAATCAACAAAGGTGTCCATGGTATCTGTATCGCGCCTCGCTGGCCCACTGCATCTGGGGCATGTTGTCTCGACCCATTCCTTGGCCGTCTCGAGCGGATTTCCAGCTTTCCGCTCGGCCCAATGCCCGTCGACTTGCGGTAACTCCACAGGGAGCTGCTCGTCTGGCACGGGGACTTCTCCGCAAGACTTGCAATGGATTATGGGTATGGGCGCTCCCCAATACCGCTGACGACTGATAAGCCAGTCGCGAAGACGCCACTTCTCGACCGGCTTGGCCAGGCCTGCCTGTTCGAGCATACGCACCATCATGCCACCGGCTTCTTGGGACGGCTTGCCCTGGAAAGGACCCCCTGCCGCCGTCATAACACCATGGTCAAGGAAAGGCTCGGTGAGGAACGCCGTGGTGGATTCATCTTCCGAGGCTGCGAGAACGACACGGATGGGCTCCCCCGAGCGATGCGTCTGCCAAAAAGCATGGTCCCGTGCATCATGCCCTGGAACACCCATCACAGCTCCTTCGCCGTAGTCTCCCAGTACATAAGGGGCGACATAGATGGGTATGGAGGTCTTGGTGGCATTCGGCGTGTCCTCATGGTAGGCAAGAGGATTTATAGCTCGGAGGTTTGGCAGTAGGTACCCGACTTTCGAATCTGGGGGTAGTCCCGGGAGGGTATCGAGGAAAGCTTGAAGCTCAGGGTCTTGTTTCGCCAAGTCAAGTACAACAGGGTGAGTGGAGGCCAGAGCAAGGTACTGCACCCCAAACAGGGTGTCAGGCCTGGTAGTGAAAACCTCAATGGCACGGTGGACGTCATTGCCACCGGCCAATATGGGAAATTTGACCAGGGCGCCAGTGGACTTGCCCAGCCAATGCCTCTGTTGCGTCAAGACTCTTTCGGGCCAAGCATCGTCTTTGGCGAGGACGTTGAGGTCTTGCAGCAGGGGCTCGCGGAACTCGGAAATTTTGAGGAACCACTGCCTCAAGCGACGCTTTTCAACCTTGGCGCCGGACCGCCAGGAGCACCCATTAGCATCTACCTGTTCGTTGGCGAGTACTGTCTTGTCAACTGGATCATAGTTGACTTCCGCCTCGGCTTGGTAAGCGAGTCCTTTCTGATGCATTAGAAGAAATATCTTCTGGGTGTGTTTGTAGAACTCAGGATCACATGTTGATATTTCCTGTCAAGTATATAACACACTGATTAGCATGGGAGCCCGCTACTAGCAGGCGGTTTTGTCGGGGGCAAAAAGAGAGAAGAAGAAGAAGAAAAA